>NW_022991997.1:0-49631 GCF_902827175.1 Gymnodraco acuticeps | reverse complement strand
CGTTCTAATACATCCTAACCGGACATTTAAGACATACCAAGTCTACAGATATACAGTTAGTAACAGAGTCTAAAATGCGAGTATATACATAGATGGGGGGGGGAAGCTGTCCATTGAACGACAGGTTGAGATTTGTACCATTACCGGGGCCAGTTTTGCAATGCTCTCCCCCCGAAGGTGCTCTTTAAGAGAGGTTTTGAAGGTAAGTATAGTTTTACTTTCCTTTACAGTTGTGGGAAGAGCGTTCCACCTTGATGTGGCATAATTGCGAAACGTGTGTTCCCCCTTTTTTGTGCCAAATCTGGGTTTCACATGATTTGTGGAGCTCCCTCTGGTGTTATGATCATGGTATTCCTTGACCTTTGGGAAGAATTTTGACATGTACATGGGTACCATAGAGGTGTAGTGGATCTTGTAGACCAGGCCCATTGCAAGTAGCTGTACTCTGTCGTCTACTCTAAGCCATCCTAGGTTGTCAAAGTGGGCAGAGGTGAGGTGGGTTCTAGATGAAAGGTCAAGCAGTAGTCTGACCAGTTTATTTTGCGATGTTTGAAGTTTTATTTTTAGCGCCTTGGAGGTGCTATGGTACCATGACGTGCAAGCATAGTCATAGTACCCTTGAATGAGTGCTCCTGCCAGAGTCTTCAGGGTGTTTTTGTTTACCAGAGAGGAGATCCGGTATAGGAATCTAGTTCTTTGATTGACTTTTTTTATTACATTGGATGCCATTTTGTCACAGGAGAGGTTTGCCTCAAGAATAGATCCTAGGTATGTAATTTCCTTCTTACTTGTGACAATAATGTCGCCCACTGCAACTGAGAAGTCGTCGGATTTGCTGAGATTATGTTTCGAACCGAAGAGAATGGACTCTGTTTTACCCAGGTGTAATGATCATTTATTATCGGCGAGCCAGGTGCAGATTCTGCCGAGCTCGGAGCTGAGGGTTTTTTCAACCTGCAACCTGTTCCTGTCAGAGACCAGCAGGGCTGAGTCGTCCGCGAACAGGAACAAGTTGCAGTCACATGCTGATTACATGTCATTTACATAAATTGAAAAAATTTAAAACTTCGAGCGTTAGAACGATTAACGAAGCACTTATATACTAATAAAGGACTGGCTTACCTAAAGCCAGTTGAGTAGCACTTGAAATGTTTGGCTCTATGAAACCTGATATACTTATATGATTCTGTTTTCTTCAAGGTTGTGTCTTCCTGGTCGAATGTACTTATTGTAAGTCGCTTTGGACAAAAGCGTCAGCTAAATGCAATGTAATGTAATGTAATGTAATAAATTAGGAACAGTAACGGACTTAATATGTTTAATGTGCATAACTTTGGGCAAGGTTCATAGTTTTAAATATTGTATAGTGTAGAGCTGATGAATGGGAGTCGGAGGCGGCGTGTTGAGTATGACACTTCACACTTTATTTTCCATTAGTTTACAGAAAGGTAGGAACAACTTCATTACATGCTGCTACTCAAGCTAGAATGATAACAAACCACAGGTGCGCTACCTAACAGGTCCGTGGCGCAACACACTCTATAACACAGTGAATTATGTCCCGTAATGTTCCACCACAAAAGCAAGCAACTGCCGGACTTAAGCTCTACAAATACTCACACTAAAAACACGCTAAACACAAGTCAATCAATATAAACTCACCTTATGATTTGCATGGCTGTATCCTAGCTCAGTGTTTTTCAAAGTGGGGGCCCCGACCCCCCGGGGGGCCGCCAGGGGGGTCACTCAAAGTTTGAGGGAAACTTATTAATAACTGCATATCTATCAATCTATGTGTCCTTTGATGCCAATCTTTTCATATTTTTTGTCCTTTCAAGCCAATCAGAATCGAGCTGCCGCTACTGCGAGTGAAAATCTGCTCAGCTTTTGGAGCAAGTGAGAGCTAGTGAATGTTTCGCTCTGCAGCTGGATGAGAGCACGGATGTAGCAAATGTCGCAGAATTGCTTGCATACATCAGATTTATTTCAGAAGACAACTTTGTTGAGGAAATATTATTTTGCAAAGCACTGGAAGGTAGGACCACAGGAAGAGACATTTTCCAAGTTTTAGATCATCATCTCAAACGGACTTGACTGGTCTCGTTGTGTGGGTGTGTGTTCAGATGGGACAGTGGGGCTATGACAGGCAAAAAAAGCGGAGTGACAGCTTTGATCAGGCAGAAGGCCCCAAATGTAGTGGCAACGCACTGCATGCTCCATCGGGAGGCACTTGTTCATTTAAAAAAACAAATTGCAACAGGGTGGTCCCCGCCAGAGGATAATGCTATATGGGGGTCCTTGGCATGGAAAAGTTTGGGAACCCCTGTCCTAGCTAACACCAGTGAGGGAATGACAATGTTTACAAATTGACAGCTGTATTTACGTTGCTCGTTGTAACGGCAAATGTGAACTCACCTTTTTGCAAACAATGCGTCTTGTGATAACCCGTAACTATGACGAACATTTGATGACATTAAATCACTTTTAATAACTTTGACCTTGTAGAGATCTCCTCGGAACAGAACCAGCTTACTCCGATGCGGGAAGAAAATATGGTGGACCCCTCCCCCCTCTTTGTTTAAAAAAGAAAAGCTTCAACATTTTGAAATAAAGATTTTTTGCAATTTGTTCTGCTTTTCATCTTGTCCATTAAAGTGCCATATTGTTGAAGTTAAATTATGAAACTATTAAAAGTAGGGTTTTGAGTCCGACCATTTTGATTTTTGAATAAAATATTTGTCAATAATAAGAAGCTGAGTAATCGGCTGCAGAGCAAGCTGCTGACGTATGTGCTCAGTGGGAGGAGTTACAGAGATAAACATCACTTTTTTCTTATTTCTTAACATGATTGAGACTTATAGAACGTACACCCCTCAAGATTAAAATAGTTCTACATGATTGATTGATGTTTCGATGAGAAACATGAATACATTCTTTGCATATTTGCAAATTGAACAACCCCACTTTCCCCCTTGTTTCAGTGTAGTTTACATTCTATTCTACGTGTATACTTTATATATGTGTGTGTTGTATCGTCTTGATTTGTCTCCTTTCTTCACTCTTCACTGGCCTCTTGTTCCCTCTTCACCTAACTTTTGTATCTCTTTTCATTGCGCTGACTGTATTTCCCAGCTGTCTCTCTCTGGCTCTCATTATTTTCTCTCCTGGTCTCTAGCGATGCACCTGTTTGGTCTGAACTGGCAGCTTCAGGAGAGTGAGGGATACGGAGCATTTGAAAATGGAGGAGGGGAAAGAGATACAACTCCCAACACCTTCATGGTGTCTACAGACAACGGTGAGTTCCTACTTAAATACTTGTTGAACCCTTTATTCTGAATGGAAAGAAGGCACACAAATATATGAAAGCTTCAGTTACATTTCCTTTTAGAAAAATGTATGACACAGTAAGCAGAAAGCCTCAAACAGAAACGTAGACATATTCTCAGGTAACACCCATATGAAACAGAACTGTAAACAGATGTACTTGTTCTTTATGGATATTTTACTAATCACTCCCTTTTTAAACGGTATTCTTGTGTTACTGTCCTATAGTATTTCATACCTGTTTTTCATGTATTCTCTTATTTTTTAATAACTATAATGATCATATAAAGGTATTCCTCGCAAATACTTGTTTACATAAATGGTGACCAAACCGTTTGAGACCCACTGAGATAACTTACACTAAAGTGAACTATCTAAACACTGAGAGAGTCCTTACCTCACTGAGCTGACGTTATAAGATCCTCTCAGTCTGACAGGAGAGGACTCTCCTCCACCTTGGTGTAGAAACAGCTCTTTATATCCGTTAGCATAGCTAGCTAACCAGATGCTAACCACAACATTCCACGTTACCGCTCGCGCACTGACACAATGCGCTCGTGCCACACACACACACACACACACACACACACACACAGAGCCGAGCTTGAATGAAACACAGAGACCCAGAAGTACTTGTACTGTACTGTATATCATATTATTTTCGATGGCTTTACTGTATAATCAGTGTAACAGATGAACAGATCGCCACTGGGCTTTCATCTAAACACACAGCCACGTAATGATAACAAGACAAAGGTCGGGGTCATTGGTCAAGCAACACACCAATCAGAGAGCAGCAGTGAGCACACATCAGGCTGTGTTTCGTATTTGCATTCTTTATTTCTGATTTATTTCACACAAAGAACTTTTTGTGGAAACGTTTTCATAAGTGGCAAGGCTTGCCCATCCTGCGTTGGGGGGGCACAGTGACTCATTTGAGGGGGCATGGCCCACGAATGACCCCCCATGACGCCGACCCTGGGAATAGTACAAATTAGTACAAAGTCATCATCATCATCATCATCATCATCATCATCATCATCATCATCAATAACCACTGCATCTGTTGGTAGACTCCTGATAGCAGGCACAAATAGACTTTAGCACCTGCCTTTGCCTTCCTATTAGTTTGCCCAAATGTACTTTTTTTGCGCACATGTAACCCATGCCACAAAGGGTTAACTCCTGTGTGATGAACCCTTAGTCAATCATAACATCGTTTTCAACACAGAAGTGCCTTTGCCAGAATGCAGCCGCAACACAGTGGGCAGGCAATACTGCAGGTGCTCCTCAGACACAAGGTGACAGTTGTGTGGAGAGAGACCTGCCGCTTAATGGTTCAAATATATATAAAACCATAATAACTCATCTTATCTTGTTTGTGCAGATCCGATAAGTAATAAGGGCATTTTACCTTGAGTTCTGTGCTAATTGCAGTTCGCTCAGGGCTAATTCAGAGCCTTTGTTATCACCCTTTTGTTTAGTTTAGCTAAACATGGTTAATATTGTCTGAAAGCTGAGTTTCTTCCCGTTAAGTGAGTATGACACATTCATAGTTTATTAAATGTCAAGAAGCCCTCAGATGCTGTTTCTTGCAAGATGTTGCATTTTGCCCCCACCCGCGGGGCCGTGGGGTTTAACTGGTTAAGAGCACAATAGAGTAATACTCATTGTTATTCAATGTTTGTGTGGGTTTGTGTGTGAATACCATTACAAGCCTGTTAATTAGAGAGAGGCCAGTAATGTGTGTGTTTGTGTGTGTGTGTGTGCGTGCGTGGGTGCGTGTGTTAGAAATAGAGGGAGATGTGTGTGCCTCCGAGCTGGGTTTGAAGACTTGTCTCCAATGTTTCAGCTCATGTTAGTGTGACAAATGTGCTTAACGTCTAGACTGCACACACACACACACACACACACACACACACACACACACACACACACACACACACACACCACACACACACACACACACACACACACACACACACACACACACACACACACACACACACGCACGCGCACACACATCCAGTGTATGTTTACTGCCCAGATGTCATGACTTAAGCTGTGAGAGTGTAATGTTATGAACAGGAAGCTCTATGACATGTTAAACTTTGAACAGTGTGGAACCATTCCAGCTCCATCGTGCACATGCTGGATTGAAACTAGAGAAATTAATGCCCGCCTATTCGTTTTTAATTGTAGATTCCCATTTATTTTTGCAGAGTTACATATTAGACTTTTGAACCAGTAAATGTGGCAGTTGATGGGCAAATTAGCAATTTTATAAAAGGCAACAATACCAGTTAGAATGGTAAATACAGTTTGGATATTATGGTTAAATGTTTTGCCCTTTTGAATAGATCAATCTGCAGATAACAGCCCTTTGCTACAGCTTCGGTCAATGCTTTGTGCTCAATTATAATATGACCTTTGCAGGAATAGTTTGACATGAGTGAGAAGCAGAAATAACATGCTTTACATTTTGTTTTTATTTGTCTTTGCAGGAAAAATGTTTCTTCTAGAGAACAACACCATAGACACGGGGGAGGTGGATGTGGGGAGGCGAGCCATACAAGATGTCCCCCCAGGTTAGTGACATTCACGCACACACACACACACACTCACACACACACACACACACACACACACACACACACACACACACACACACACACACACACACACACACACACACACACACACACACACACACTCACACACACACACATACACACACACACACACACACACACACACACTCACATCACAGTATAAGCTGCTGTGCCATTTGTAAACAAAGTATATTGTGCAGAAGCAGAATGCACCCCTTACTGTGCTGCCATCAGCGCATGCTGCTCTTTGGCTTTTAACAAATATATACATTTTATATGACTCCTGTTGGTAGTTGTGCCCCCCCTCCCCCCCACACACACCCGGGGGGGGGGGGGAAACAGCGGTTATTAAAGTTTAAAAGTCTCAAAATGCTACAACTACTGTCACAAACTGGATGAATGTGAAGTATTGTGTTAAAGGAGCATGAAAGCGTAATTAAGGAGCACTATTGGAGTGACTTTGATGGTTATTGGACTCAGGATTCATTCATTTGGATTCCCGCTGAATGAAGAAATGAAAGGACGGCGGAAGTGGAAACAATTCACAAAGGGATTAAACTGTTTAAAACACATGCTCAAAGTAAGCCAGATTTTGCCGATGTGTTTATGTGGATTCAAAAGTCGTAAATAATCTACAAAATGGAGGAGACCGATCTGATCGGAGCAACTGTGACAAATAATCCAACTGAAACCGGCATGGACAATGACTATGTTTTAAAAATGCGCTTATCCAGACAAGCCTGGTTTGGACACTTTACGGGCAGAAGAAACATTTCTATAGAAAGAATTATACATTTCTGTCTTTTTATGCCTTTAATAGCTTGTATAGCGAATTGTTATTCAAATTAGTTAGTTAGTTTTAGTGACAATCATGTATTGCTTTACAATTATATGTGTAAAAAAAAAAAAAAAGTCTAAATATGATATTTGGCCTCAAATCATCTGAGGCCTGGCGCCCCCCCAAGGGTGGAGCGCCCCCCAGGTTGGGAACCACTGCTCTAAAACGAATGAAGTCTTATGCATCAGTCCCACCATAAATCCTTCCTTTGTCATCATTCTGCTTTCTACTGAAAGGAACTACAGCAGAAATCAAATTCATATGTATTCAAGGTTATGTTTTAATAACCATGAGCTACGAGCAATACATCAAAATGAAGAAGCGCTCTTTACACACTGTATATGATTTTATGAAGTGGTTTTAAGATGAGTTTAGCAGTTTGAAATGGAATTCATCTGATGTCTGGAACATATTGGTGAATAAACGTCAGTATGATGCTTCTTGTCAGCAGTTCCAGGAGAGGAGGATCTATAAGAGATGAATAATTGATCTCAACAGAAATAACTAAAGAAAATGTGAAATAATGATTTTCAATTTCTGCATGCATTGGAGATGGGAGTATCTAAAATCCAGGACTTTTTAATTGTGGTTTTGTGTGAGCGTGTGGATTTGTACGGTGTATAGAGAGGACATCAAGGACTGTGTTCATCTTTAAATTGCTGATTTGTATCTCCTTCTTCACCCAAGGTGTGTTTTGGAGGTCCCAGCTATATATTGATCAGCCACAGTTTTTGAAATTCAACATCTCCGTGCAGAAGGATGCTCTTGTTGGAGTCTATGGACGCAAAGGCCTGCCGCCCTCACACACACAGGTTGGTAACACAAACATAAGCACATGCTAGTGCATGCAAATCAAATGATGTGCTCATTTATGAATAGCTCTGGCAAGTTCATGGAGGCTACACTTGAACGAGACCTAGTTCTTCCAGCCTAAAGGCCGTTCCGACAGCCCCCCTCCTCTGTGATACCTGATGGCTGTGTAGCAGCTGGTCTCATGTCAGAATAAGTGTCACGTCTCCACAATAGCACCAGATCTGACCTGCTAACATATCTGTCTCACTTTCAACATGGCACAAGTGTGAAATAAATGGAGTCAGATGAATGTAAAGCCTGCAGTGGCACGGTTAGACCTGTTAGTCATCAACTCTAATGCATAAAGGAGAAACATTGGTTAAATAAATGGAACGTTAAAGACCAAGTTTTAAGTTATGAGGGGGATATAGTTCATGTATATCAGATCCTCACAGAAGCTACTGTCTACTACTAAATAAAAACCTGTTAGTGGATTCAAACCGGCTCAAACCTCGGCAGAAGCTAGAGCGGTGTTTGCATCAGTCTCTCCGGAATGAACTCTTATCATATTTTAGGATCCGACACATCGTTTCAGAAATCCTGTCTTCAACCATCCAGAATCCTCTGTCCTCTGATTTGACCAAACACCTAAAGTGATAAAGCAAACATTCTGCCTCCCCAAATGTCAAGACCCCAAATCCCTCTTTCAACTTTGCAAGTGTGTCTAGGACAGGTGCTTAATGGATTATTGGTTAATAATGAAGAAGATAAGCTCCTTACACAGCTAAAATACCATTTGACTAAACTTACATCTCTGTGTGATAATCATGTCTTCCATCAAGGGAATAACCCATCTGTGAGAGACACACAATGCCCCCTATCACAGCTCAATGCTAGCACTTTCCATAATACACAATGGTGTGTGTGTGTGTGTGTGTGTGTGTGTGTGTGTGTGTGTGTGTGTGTGTGTGTGTGTGTGTGTGTGTGTGTGTGTGTGTGTGTGTGTGTGTGTGTGTGTGTGTGTGTGTGAGAGAGAGAGAGAGTCCTTGTTATAGCCTTCTCCATCAATCTCATCAAGCTTGTTTTTTTCTGTTAAGGAAAAAGTAGACATTTAGTTTGAACATTTTAAAATAGGAATGATGCTAATGAGCGCATAATAACATCTGTTGCTACTGTTAATGCATGCTGTTTAACTGAGTTTTATCATATTAAAATATTAAAATAATATAACTATCAACACACAGACAGAATCAATTAACATTTATAAATAAAACTAAAGTCATAAGAGCTATAGTCAGCTAACTTTAACTCCATATTCTGTGTGTGTGTGTGTGTGTGTTTAATCAGGAATTAAACTTTAAACATATATACCAACAACACATTTCATGGAAATCCATTCAATAGTGATTAAGATATGGACCATATGGGTTTAATAAGTTGACAGATGTCCGAGATCAAAGGTCAGGGTTGCCATATTCCATAATGCTCTGGCTGTCATAAATAATCATAAGATACTGAATTGAAATATGGCCAGTTATTAATATGGACTGTTAGACTGACCACAGTTCCTTTATCTAGACCACTGTCTGGGATACTTATCTGTTTGCCTTGAAGTACTTGTTTGTTTGTAAAATATATAATCCTAATGTTTTCTTGTGTATTTTTGTCTTTCAGTACGACTTTGTGGAGCTTCTGGACGGCAGCCGCCTCATTTCCAAAGACAAGCGGTCGCTCAGTGACACGGATGCAGGACATGCTCACGAGGAGGGGTCCGCAGGGGGGGCCCGACACACACGCTCTGTGAACGTGCACGGGGCCGGCTTCATCCAGTACCTGGACACGGGGATCTGGCACCTGGCCATGTACAACGACGGGCGCAACACAGAACAAGTCTCCTATAACACTATCGCTATAGGTGAGGGGGGGGTGTGTGTTCACAGTGATGACTGAAAGAGTTACTGACTACACAGACAATACAAGAGAACGTTATTAATGTGGCAGCTTGTCATTACAGTAATTCACATAATAACTTTATAATTATAACACCAGTCTGCAAAACAGACCCAGTAGAGCCAGCAGTGGTGTGTAATAGAAAGCGAGAGCTTGAGCAGGAAGAAGGCAGCGCAATAATGGGATGTTAGAAAGTGTTGATTGGACTGACTGGCTGTAACTATAGCAACCAGTGAGGGCCGGTGTATGGTGCTTGTTATTTACAGTTACACATCCAGTCCACCCAATGAACTTACACCCTTAACTCACCTCTCTATCTCCTTTTCCCTCTTTCTCTCTCTCACTCTCGCTTCATCTTAATCAGAGTCGATTATGGAGTGTCCTCAGAATTGTCATGGAAACGGGGATTGTCTCTCAGGAATATGTCACTGTTTCCCAGGATTCCTAGGGCCTGACTGCTCTCGAGGTAAACACACAAACACTATGCCACCTATAGATGGGAGACAACAATAGTTTCATTATGCCTAAAAGCTGCTCTGTCCCTTATTGCACCTCAAACAATAGTCAGAAGTAGTGACTGTGGCTGCTGCATTAACATATAATCTAGTTTCAGTGTGAGCTGCTGCCTGACACTCGTCCACCAGCAGACTAACCGGACATCCATCGCCTATTGATTTAAATTAAACCATAAATCCACGCCGATCACCGACATCCAATATTATGATGTATTTGTTTTCCTGTCTGACCATTGTAATTGCGCTCCTTGTAGATACAAAAGGCACAGTATTATTGTATTCCGCTGTTATTGGAGAAAACATCAGAATCTGTACCAGTCACATGACAGCAGATGTCTGCACCCAAAAAGCGGTGGGCCATGACGTAGAGGGAAAGTGCCCGGATGGGTTGCTCTCATCTATAGAGAGGCAGTGACTGTTGGGAGAGTCATGTGTCCTCTGACTGATTGAAGTAGAGGATCTGTATCTGACGTGCTCCTCCCTGCAGCCGCCTGCCCGGTGCTCTGCAGTGGGAACGGCCAGTACTCCCGCGGCCGCTGCCAGTGCTACAGCGGCTGGAAAGGCACTGAGTGTGATGTGCCGGTCAACCAGTGCATTGACATCCACTGTGGAGGACACGGCATCTGCATCGTGGGAGCCTGCATCTGCAACACCGGCTATAAGGGCGATAACTGTGAGGAAGGTAAGAGTAAAGAACAGATGTTGTGAGATGATAACACCCTTCTAACACTGCTCTGCATCATGTTACATTTTAGTACTCCCAACTTAATATCCGGCAATCCAATTGTGTGTTGTTCATTGGCTTTTATAAAATAATGACATAATGCCCTAGTTTTACCAGATTGATGGAGCCAGCACTGTTATGTATTCAATGTGTGAATAGGGCTTGAATCACCAAACGCTTGAAAAGGAGCAAACATGAAAAGACTAAAGAAGCTATTGCAGATCAGAGAGGATTCCACCTTCAGGACAGTAAAGTGTGAAATAGATTCCATGGTAAAACTGACACTAAGATTAGATGTTCTGTGAGAAAGGACAATATGATCCAGTAAAGACATTGAGACAACTGTTCACAGAAGCAGGGAGTCTACTGCTAAATAAAAACCAGCACACAGCTGTGAGGAAGGTTAGAATAAAGAACAGATATTGTGTTGAAGCAGATGTAAATACCATTTTACACTGCTCTGCATCGTTTTACATCATGGATATTGGAAAGGGATTAAGACCTGACTCCATGATCAAATATCACCATAAATATTTTATTTAGCAAACATTTATTGCTAAACTTTAGAAATAGTCGTGGTTTAGATGTCACATTTTGCTGTACTGTTTATCAGGAACGTTTTTCCATAATCTGGGTGAATAATGATGTGTAATGCCTGAAGGAAAAACTGGAGGTTTTGTGAATCCCCTCATGTTATTAACTCTGGACATGTACTGTCCTCAGGTCTGTGTACTATACTGTCCTCAGGTCCATGTACTGTACTGTCCTCAGGTCCATGTACTGTCCTCAGGTCCATGTACTGTACTGTCCTCAGGTCCATATACTGTCCACAGGTCCATGTACTGTACTCACCACAGGTCCATGTACTGTCCTCAGGTCCATGTACTGTACTCACCACAGGTCCATGTACTGTCCTCAGGTCCATGTACTGCAGGTTGAAGTCATTTTATAAAGTTTACAAGCAATAATCCCAATGACTTTATGGACGTATCTGCTGAAACCAACCCTAGCTACTGACAGCTAGTTTGTTTAGACAGCATTACCACTAAATGCTAAATTAATTAACTCTAATCCATCTCTCTTTCTCACACACACACACACACACACACACACACACACACACACACACACACACACACACACACACACACACACATACAAGCATATATCACAGGGGACAGTAGCCAGATTAGTTTCAGATTAGTGAAATCCTCGATCACACTAATCCTTTGTGAGTGCGTATAAAAGACAATGTGTGTGTGTGTGTGTGTGTGTGTGTGTGTGTGTGTGTGTGTGTGTGTGTGTGTGTGTGTGTGTGTGTGTGTGTGTGTGTGTGTGTGTGTGTGTGTGTGTGTGTGTGTGTGTGTGTGTGTGTGTGTGTGTGTGTGTGTGTGTGTGTGTGTGTGTTCTGTTGAGACTCCTACATTATTAATGTTAGTGATTTGATTGTCAAGTTTTTGAATGAAGCTTTCATGCTACATATTACTTTAGTATACAGCCACAAGGCATAATCACAGAAGAAAGGCCAGTGATTCTAAAGAGCAAGAAAGGAGAGGGGGGGCCGGGCGGTTTTCAGTCCAAATTAATATATTATTTACACAGTAGCCATACATTTCGATTGATTGTATATTTATTAAAGTATTCTAATGCATATGTTATTTTCTCTTTATTCAGAGAAAACCAGTAAAATAACAATCATCATCATCAATGTTCAAAATCTGTGAGTCTATCCATTTGTGTCCTGTGCTGTTTGTAACTGACTGCACAACAAAGAGATGACACCGCAGTCATTTGTCAAGGAACACAGTCAAAGCTATTCTTGTGTAAGCCTTACTGAGGCAAACGGTAAAACTCAATCATGTCGTGGAAAGAACATTAATCACTAATGTTTAAGAATAGGTTTGATGATCCTTCTAGGTTTTGGAGTTTATTCCCCAGCCACTCCTTCACTTTAACAGCAAACGCTGAGCCTAAAGCAGCGGACACCTCAGAGAAGTGCATCTCAGTGGGTCTGAAGCAGTGTTGATCTAAAAAATATTGCATTGGATCAAGGTGACCACAAAAACACACTTTAACTTTTCTTCAACTCCATTTCTCCAAACTTAGTTTAAACCATAATGATGCTTATGGTTCCAAAGCTTTAACCATCCTAAAATAAATATATCTTTGTGGAGCCTGAACAAATCATCTTGGACTTCAGTCTCGACTACAGTCAGAGTCTAAGCTTGTTCGCTGCCCTCTAGTGGACACAGATGTTAAATGTTAATGTGTGTGTGTATACCGTATAACCCCCCTCTTCCTCTCTCTGCCTGCAGTGGACTGCATCGACCCCAGCTGCTCGGCTCACGGTGTGTGTATTCACGGAGAGTGTCACTGTCAGCCGGGCTGGGGGGGGGCCAGCTGTGAGATAGCTAAGGCCATGTGTCCTGATCAGTGCTCGGGCCACGGCACTCACAACGCAGAGACCAGCACCTGCAGCTGCGACCAGAACTGGACCGGGCCCGACTGCTCTCTAGGTGTGTTACGCGTTCAATGTCTGTCAGTGTGAAGGAGCTCTTTCCATTTGGCTCATTTCTTATAACATCTACATAGATACATAGATACTTTATTCAGCCACAATTGCAAACACATTTTGTCCCAGCAGAGCAGCAGTGTTGTTGAGCATTACACAAGTTACACATATTTAAAAGATACAATAAGATAAAATGTAATACAAATGTGAAATTAACATTCGCAGCAAACATACTCCTTCACAATAGAAAGGACATATATCACTAGAGTAAATCAATAAAACACGACATAACGTAAACAATTGAATACATTGAGTATTCATTATAACACTATACAATCTCACAAAGCCACAGAAACAGTGGCGTAACTATCGACAGTGCAGCCGGTGCAACTCACCGGGGCCCAGAGCCGGCCAGGGGCCCATGCTAAAAAAAAGATAATTTGTTTTATTATTTATTTTTTTATATATAGATTTGTTTTTGTGGGCCCCAATGGCATTGACCGGTTCACGCAGTCTTCAAAGTGACCAAGCAACATACATTTATTTGTAATTTGTCTGTCTAATGACCTTGCTCCCTTTCATGTCATGTGATACCTTGCGTGACGAGCAAACCGTTTAATCAACCTCAAAAGTTATAGGTACTGTAGCTAGCAGCAGCAATTTCGGCAACATTCTAAAAAATTGAATAGCTTGCATTTATAATGTACAGCAAGCCAAAGCACAAGAGTGGCGCTCAAAAGAGAAAGGACAAGAGAGAACAAGGAGATGTAACAGCTAAACTGACAAAATTAGACCGTTTTTTTTGTCATACATCGTCCTCGAAATCTCGATTATGTGTGATTAGTTCGCGGTGCCGTTGTCAGGCTGTGGTGGTCTGAGGCCAGGGCAGGCTGTTGTTGATAGCCTACATGTGGCGCTTATGAGTGGTGGTGTGTGTCCGTGCGTGTGTGAGCGCATCAGCCTGCATGTTTTGGGCGATGGGGGGGGGGGCCCCAAAACAATATTTGCACCGGGGCCAATCACAACCTTGTTACGCCACTGCACAGAAATATATAGAAATATACTACAATGATACACATGTTTTAAGCATTTGTTTGAGCAGCATCCCACCTAATTTAAAATAGTTGATATAGTGATTTACAGAATCATTGAGAGTATAAAGTATAAGCGCTAAATAAAACAAAAAGCAGTCAAGGAGCAGAACATAATTAAGAGAACAGTGTTCATTATGCGAGCCCCTAGGAACAGCCATAAAGATGGCAGACATGGCTGGTGAAACAACTGAAGACTTCAGGCGATGACGATTTGACAAGGACATAATTCTAAGGTGTGATATAAAGAACTAAAGTGTTATAGCTGGGCCAGGAAAACCTTGCTTGAGGACATCAAACTTCCACTTGTGAGTAGGTGCAAGGTCAGAGACAGCGCTGGGGGCTGAAACACGTTAAGGCCAGTTACATCCTTAACATCTCCAGATCCATTTATAAACTAACCTGCAGCCAATGAAGCCAACATAAGAGTATTATAGATAGATCTTTAATTTGTCATTGTACAGGTATAACGAAATTACAATGAACTCAAGGTGCCAACACGCAACAAGACAATATAAAAACAACAAGAAACTATAAAAACAAGAAATGGGACTTAAATAGACATGATAGGGAATATGTACGGAGCCCTGGAGGGTTCATAGAGAGAAAAATAAATAAAACGTGGCCACACTTTATTAACTTGTGCGCACGAGATGTAAAGCGTGGCCACGTTTTAAATACAATGAGGCCACGCTTTATTAACTTGTTAAAAGCGTTACGTGGCCTGTACTACGAAGCAGGATTTGCTATTTACACTATTCATTCATGAAGTATGACGCTGCGCTGTCAACACGCGTCTCCATGTTTGTGATTGGTCAAATGTTGCTAACCCCGTCCCTTTCACGTGAACGCGCTCTCAGCCGGACAGAGAAACCCTGGTTGATTTACTGAGTTGATAACCAGCTTCGTAGGACCGCTTAGCGACATCGCGTTTGTTAGGGTCAGTTAAGCCGGGTAAATCAACCATATCCAGGGTCTGTTGAACTGGCTTCGTCGTACAGGGCACTGGAGGCAGTAACGTGTAACTCAGCAGAATCTGAGAAGGGCAGCACCAGCTGCAAAGAGCTGTGCCTTTTACTGTTTACTTCACTGCGTTTCCCTTCATTAGAACCGCTGAATAGAGATCAAGGCTGCTACGTTTAACCACACACACCTCTACACACATCGAACTACCAGAGTATTCCCCCTCGTTTTATGAAGGAGATGTCCTATCACCGGGGCGCATGATGTGTGTGTATGTGTGTGTGTGTGATCAGCTCCGCTCTGTGTTCGTGTGTGTCCGACACCACCGGCATTTGTTTTCAAATTACCACGAACAGTAATTTACACAAATCTGGTTCTCCATAGTTAAGTATATTCCCAAGTGAAATACATTTGTTTAATCTTAATCTCGATGTGCTATAGTCCTGCCGGAGTGCACCGGAACGAACGATATACTATCATAAACAAATGCCCACACACACACACACACACACACACACACACACACACACACACACACACACACACACACACACACACACACACACACACACACACACACACGGCCACGTTTTATTTATTTTTCTCTCTATGAACCCTCCAGGGCTCCGTAAATATGTGCATAAATAAATAATAAATTAAATTGCACGATTCCCCTCGTATTGCACGGAAGACTTATATAATTTAAATATTAGCAGCATTTAGTGCCCTGGGAAAAAAACTGAATTTGAGTCTGTCTTTGTCCGGGAAGACATGGTACAGAAGCGCCTGCCTGAGCGCAGCCGTACAAAGTGCTCGTTACCCGGGTGGTGTGGATCCTTGAGGATTTTGACTGCCTTCTTAAGGCAACGAGAGCTGTACAGTACCTCCAGGGAGGGGAGGGGGCAACCGATGATTTTATGGGCCGAGTTGATGACTCTTTAGAGCGCACTCTGCGGCTGTGCAGCTGAGGAACCACACGCAGATGCAGTAGGTGAGGATGCTGTCCACGGCGCAGCGATAGAAGGACACAAGCAGGTCCTGTCTGAGGTGGTATCTCTTGAGTATTCTCAGGAAGTAGAGTATCTGCTGTGCCTTCTTGACGGTTGCCGTGGTGTTGGTCCTCCAGGATAGGTCCTCCGCCAGGTGAACGCCCAGGAATTTGATCACTGAGACTCTCTCCGCACAGCCTCCATCAATGTACAGGGGCTGCATGTCGGTCTTCTTCCTCCTAAAGTCAATGATCATTTCCTGGGTTTTCAGCTTGTTCAGCTGCAGGTTGTTTACTTTGCACAACGCTAACAGTTGCTCCACCTCGTCCATGTACGCAGTCTCGTCATCCCCTGAGATGCAGCCCACCACGGTGGTATCATCAGCAAACTTTATGATGGAGTTGCTGGTGTGGGCGGGGACGAGATCATAGGTGTAGAGGGCGTATAGTAGGGGGCTCAGCACGCAGCCCTGTGGTGACCCGGTGCTGAGACTGAGGGATGTCGAGGTGTGGGTGCCTATCCTCACTCTCTGGGTGCGATCAGACAGGAAGTCCTTAATCCATAGACACAAGGAATGGGATACTCCCAGGACTGATAGCTTGGTCACCAGTCTGTCAGGGAGGATGGTATTAAATGCCGAGCTGAAGTCCACGAAGAGCATCCGTGCGTAGCTTGCCCTACTCTCCAGGTGAGACAGGGTAGAGTGGAGAGCTGTGGCGATGGTGTCCTCCGTGGACCTGTTGGCCCTGTAGGCGAACTGGTGGGGGTCCAGACCGGGAAGGAGGGATGAGACGATGTGGGCACAGACCACCTTCTCAAAAACTTTAGTGGGGGTGGAGGTGAGTGCCACTGGACGGTAGTCATTTAGGCAGCCAATGTTGTTCTTTTTCGGCACCGGGATGATTGTGGATGTTTTCAGGCAGGATGGGACGATGGCCTGGGACAGGGACTGGTTGAAGATCTTGGTGAAGATCCCCACCAGCTGGTTAGCGCAGTCTCTCAGCACCCGTCCCAAGACTCCGTCCGGCCACGCTGCTTTCCTCGGGTTCACTGCCTTCAGTGTGCGTCTCACCTCGTGCTCCGTGAGGATGAGGCTGCTGAGGGCAGGTGGGTGTAATGGTGTGGTTGCTTCCGATAGCCCCGCCTCGTAGCGGGCATAGAAGGAGTTCAGCTCCTCCGCCAGCTGAGGGTCACCCCCGTCGGCCGAGGGGTGGCTGGGTTTGTAGTTGGTCATCTGCTGGACCCCCTGCCACACCCGCCTGGAGTCGTTGCCCCGGAAGCAGTCCTCAATCTTCCCCTTGTAGTCCGTCTTGATCCCCCGCTTCAAGTCGGCTCTGGCAGTGCTGTACAGCTCCCTCTCACCAGTCCTGAAGGCGATGTCCCTCTCCCTGACCAGGCGCTGCACCTCTCCAGTCATCCACGGCTTCTTGTTGGGATAAACCCGGATGTGCTTATCCACAGTGACGGAGTCTGAACAATGCTTGATGTATCCCAGGACCGCTGATGTGTACTGTTCCAGGTCCTCATGTTCTATGGGCTCAAGATGACTTACAGTTTGTGCCCCCTGCTGTGGTTGCTGCTCCTCTCCACAGAGGAAGAGCCAGCACAACAGTCTGGCTGATGCATGTTGAAGGTCTTTGTAGTTGAGTTAGATCAAATGGTTATTTTTCAAGGGAAGCAATACTAGAAGCTAACTGAGAATCCATTTAAAAACCATAACTTACAAACTAATCAGATGAGGGATTGAAGTGCAGGGGGTGAGGTGGGCAGGGCTAATGGGCGACAGGTGAAACTAATAAGGCCATGACAGACTGTCTAAAGAGGCTGGAAAACACGGAGCGAGGAAGGAGCTGATTGGCTGGAAGACCAATGACACTGATTCAGAGGAGGTGTATAGATGGGCAGCACAGAAACACAAAGCAAAAAGTAGAACCAGCAGGCTTGGGGAGTAACGGATTACATGTGACGAGATTACGTGAAAGAAGTAATCAGATTACTAGATTTTGATATGAAATATCTTGGTTACCTGATTTCTAAGGTTACATTGTTACATACACTTAAGTAAAACATCTAATTGTTATTTATTTTCTGTTGTTTTTATTTGCATTGCATTTAATATAGAAGTAATCCAAAGGTAACAGAATGTAATCAGGTTACATTACTTTGATATTTTGAAACACAGATTAGGTCACTGATTACATTTTTGACTTGTAACTACAGCTCTGGAAAAAGTCCCCTGCAGCATTATGAGTTTATCTGGTTTTATAATGTATAGGTATGTGTTTGAGTAAAATGAATAAAGTTTAACACACACTGGAATTTAATGGCTGCTATACATGTAGAGATGGAGATTTAATTTTAAAAAAATGTCAGAGCTCTAGTTATTGTAACGTATAACATTTTGTAAGTAAACCTCCAAACATTGAGTACCAGACATGACACAACATGAGAATACTTTAAGGTCAGAGAAAGATCATGGTGACGGTTAAAGCCCCTGTCACACTGTCCCGAAATTGACACCCGATGGACACACGAATATGGAATTGTGAATTTCGCACGAAGATGGCCCCGAACCACACACGAAGGCAACATTTACATTACATTTAAGACATACAACTGCAATGAAAGTACCAAAAACAATTATGTTACAGTACTATGATACTGTACTGATATCTTCAGACTTTGTTCTTTACTTTATCCGTCGTTATATGTAGAAAATATTACGTTTTCTCCGTAATGTTGTTTCAACAACAACTTCCTGTCAACTGTCCTTCAAAATAATATATTATATCCTTTTTAGTTTCACAGAACACAAATTGGGTTATTTACATAATATATTTACATGATTTTGTTGTGCAATAAAACAACCCGATGGACACACGATAAAGGAAATGTTCAAATTCGGCTGTGATCGTAGCAACATCGGGCCATTCGTGAGGGCATCTTAAGCCTTCATATGACCGCCGGTGGAGTTTCTCAGGCTCCGGCAGCAACTTCGTGAGCGGTGGCAAAATCTTTGGCATGCCAAAAAATTGCCGAAGGACCTTGAGAAGGTTCATTTTCGTATTGAATTTGTGTGTCAATTTTGCCCTTCGTAAGGCCATCGTGAGGGCATCTTGTTATCATCGGTGCCATCGGGCATTCGCCCCGATCAGAGTGAGGGTGAATGCACCGATGATAACACGAAGATGACACGATTTGACAAGATGCCCTCACGAGTGCCTTACGAAGTTGCCGCTCACGAAGTTGCTGCCGGAGCCTGAGAAACTCCACCGGCGGTCATACGATGGCTTAAGATGCCCTCACGAATGGCCCGATGTTGCTACGATCATAGCCGAATTTGAACATTTCCTTTATCGTGTGTCCATCGGGTGTCAATTTCGGGACAGTGTGACAGGGGCTTAAAGGAATTCAACGTTCACCATCAGTAAGGAATGGATAACAAACAAGGAAAAAGAGAAAACACGCATCCACACTGATCTTCTCCCTGAAGGAGAAAAGTCACAGTATTTGTGACATTAAAATATGTTGCATATGTTTTCCGTCTTGGCTCCTCTGATATGAGTCATAATGTACACTGCTATAAGAGGTTGCTTGTCAGTAAACGTTTGCATAAGTTGTTTTTTGGTTGTTTGAACCAATGGCCAGTGTTATCTTTGTCCTGCAAAGGACCGTCTCTTATTCGGTGGTGTGGGGCTGCAGAAGGGAAGATAATGGGGAGAGAAACTGAGACCGAGAAGACAAGTGACAGCATTGGAGCTGAAAAGGAGGAGGGATAGAGAAAGTTGGAGGAGGAATGCAGATCAGTAGCATATGGCTTGACATAAAAACAAAGACCAGGAAAGCAGTTTGTGTGTGTGTGTGAGTGTGTTCTCACTTCTATCTGTGTTGCCGTTTATGAAGAGCCGTGTAGGCCAAAATTCAAACTAACCTCGCACACACACTACTGAAAACATCTGGCCTTGCACACACACTACTGCAATACTCTCACATTCACTACTGAACACTTCACACACACACACAACTGGGTGAGGTTAATTTTCAGTAGTAAGTGTGTGAGGTTTAATTTTCAGTTGTGTGTGTGTGAGGTGTTCAGTAGTGAATGTGAGAGTATTGCAGTAGTGTGTGTGCAAGGCCAGATGTTTTCAGTAGTGTGTGTGCGAGGTTTAATTTTCAGTTGTGTGTGTATGAGGTGTTCAGTAGTGAATGTGAAAGTATTTCAATAGTGTGTGTGTGTGTGTGGTTAATTTTCAGTTGTGTGTGTGTGAGGTTAATTTTCAGTAGTAAGTGCGTGAGGTTTAATTTTCAGTTGTGTGTGTGTGAGGTGTTCAATCGTGAATGTGAGAGTATTTCAGTAGTGTGTGTGTGTGTGTGGTTAATTTTCAGTTGTGTGTGTGTGAGGTTAATTTTCAGTAGTAAGTGCGTGAGGTTTAATTTTCAGTTGTGTGTGTGTGTGAGGTGTTCAATCGTGAATGTGAGAGTATTTCAGTAGTGTGTGTGTGTGTGTGGTTAATTTTCAGTTGTGTGTGTGTGAGGTTAATTTTCAGTAGTAAGTGCGTGAGGTTTAATTTTCAGTTGTGTGTGTGTGTGAGGTGTTCAATCGTGAATGTGAGAGTATTTCAGTAGTGTGTGTGCAAGGCCAGATGTTTTCAGTAGTGTGTGTCATAGCCGTTGGCTGAGTATTGTCTTGTTAAAACGAATAAACACACATCCAGCCGCACTATAAAACACATATGCATACAAATACAAATATACTACACACACACGTATGTTCCCTTTGTCCTGGCCTGTTCGTTATCTTGTTCTTTGTCTTAAACATGCAAACACACTCACAACCACACACTCAGATTGGTACAAACATGACAGTCGTGATGTTTTGAAATCCATGTATATAGTTTTCTTTACAATGCTTCTTTAGAATGCTTTTCAATGTACAGTATTGGTGACCGTGTTCCCCAAAGTAATCGATGCAGGCCGTACTGCAGGTACCATTGAACTTGTTTGCATGTGCATTGATGTTTTATTTCTTTCTCCTACAGAGGTGTGTGAAGTGGACTGTGGCAGCCATGGCATGTGTTACGGCGGTGTGTGTCGATGCGAGGAGGGCTGGACAGGAAGTGTGTGTGACCAGAAGGCCTGCCACCCACTGTGCAGCAAGAACGGAGTGTGTAAGGAGGGCAAGTGTGAGTGTGACCAAGGATGGACAGGGGAGCACTGCAATATTGGTGAGTAGATAATTCACACACACACACACACACACACACACACACACACACACACACACACACACACACACACACACACACACACACACACACACAACTTCGATGTCACTCAGTATGCACACACATGGAGTTTATTCCATGCTAGCATTTGACTTGTCACTGGTTTCTGGATGGATGTGTTTTCCTTTGGGAATCCAGATTGCACTGTAAAGGGAATACAGTTCGTACTATAATCGAGCATTGCTTGATGACTCACTTCCTTTAGTTTTCAGTTTTCCACGGTCACATGGCTGATCATCACCACCACTAAACTAAAGGTGGCACATTTATTTAGCATGATGATTTTTAGTGGTTGCATTAAGTCACGTGTTTGCAACCTCTGTTTTTATAGAAACTTCAGACATTCAAACGTGGGGTATTTAATGCAGGCGATTTACTGTGAGGTATTTACTGTGTACACACCTTCAAGAAACCTACAAAACAGACAGTTTGTTAGTGGATGCACCGACCCTTCTTCAGTGATAGGACTTTCTGAACCCATGACAGATATATTACAGTCTCTGTTCTTTATAGCTACTGCAAGAATGTGATAAGTGGAAATGTTGCTGCTAATTACATGGGTATGCCAGTTTGTATTGATTATCAATGTCTTCCAATAACACTCGAGCTACGACAGTTTCAATGGTAAAAAGGAGATCCAGGTTGTGTTCATAATCACTCAAGCTTGAAACAAGTGAAAACAAGGATAATCCTGCGTTTGTTGATAGGAAGCAACACTTTGTAATGTTGTTATGAGCAGTGGTGAGCCGTGACTTTGATACCTGACTAATTTCGCAACGATGTCATCACTATCACTGACATGAGCCATCATGAACGAACTTGTGCTAATCATAAATCTATGGATCATAAATCTATCGATTAGATTTATGATTAGAAAATAATAAAAGCAGGGTAGACATGTGGATATTATCAGGCTGAACAAAACGTGCATTTACCTAACAGGTTCGTTTTCCACAGACCTTATTTCCAGCTATTTTCCAAAACCCTATGGAGAAATCCCACTGCTTTCTGTCGAGGGAATCCGAGCGAAACTTACTTCCGGGGTTTAGGACGCGTCACTGCACCACTTGCATAAACTTCACAGCAGGCGGAACTTGTCATAAAGTCCGCGAAAATAAAGCCCGCCCATTTAGAGGGAAGATATGATTGGTCAATTGTACTGTCATTTGACATCACTCTCTC
Source organism: Gymnodraco acuticeps (assembly GCF_902827175.1). NCBI lineage: Eukaryota > Metazoa > Chordata > Actinopteri > Perciformes > Bathydraconidae > Gymnodraco > Gymnodraco acuticeps. The sequence continues at coordinate 26,854 of NW_022991997.1, read as the reverse complement.
GTTGAGTTACTATTGTCACTACCATGGATGTATAATAAGAACTGGATACAGCGTGGGAGGCGGGGCCTCATTCATTCCTATGAGAGTTGCTCAATGGCGCATGATGACAAAATGGCCCAACTTTTGAGAGAGCAAAACATCACAGATTACCCGGCATGCCTGAGAAGTACCCGTATGTGCACTCATCGAGCATGCGCAACTTTAACCACCCCGCCCAAAAGGCTCGTTCACATTAAGCACGTGAATTTGCGTACACGTAACAGCACCGCGCGTTCATGACAGCATGGTACTGGATTTATATTAACAAGGCGGCAGTTAGCAGCTAGCGGCTAGCTAGTAAATTATGCTAAGTTACACATCAATCGTTATGTACTTTTATATTACGCTGACATCAGGATCTAGTGATATCCAAGCAATAGAGCTTGTGTGGGTTGTAGCCTACATGAAACCACTTGGTAATATATACAAATGTATAAGTTGAAGCCTGTTATGATCAATTGTGAGTTAAAACTTTATCTAAAAAGTAAAGCTGATGATGGATTACTGTGGTGGAGTTAAAATAACAATAGCCTATTTATGTTTGAAATGTGATGGAGTGAAAGGATAGTAACTGTGATTATTCATGTTAAGTAGCCCACAAGTAACTAAAACAATTGCAAGTGCAATAAGAAGCTACAGGAACGTTAATCTACATCGGTAATATTAACTTTATTTAATACAACATTTACGGTACAAGATTTACATCATACAGCCCATGTAGTATAATATTTTACAAATGATGAATTACAGCAAACATGTGCAATATATCCATTATTACAGCTCCGTGGGCTGGCAGTAAGGTCCGTGGGTCCGTTGTTATTGTGCATCCATGGGTAAAGAGAAACTCATGTAGTACTGAACACGTAACATGAACGTGCCGGGCGGCGCGGTCCCGTGGGTTAGATGCGCGTTCATAATGCAGAGGGAAATAACTCTCAAAATAACGTTATTAGCACATTTTTACAACTTGAGGAACGAATGTTTTTAATAAGGGCTATACAAGTGTTCATACTGGGTAGTTTATTTAGTTTAAAAAAAATTATCCAACGAGTTACAGACCACTCTTTCCCAATGTAAGTCAATGGGAAAAAGTTTTTCCGGGCCCAGCAACCTAAAGGAAGTGTAGTACCACCGTTTGACCATCACGAATATTCTCATCAGACTCCGGCGCACTTCCTGGGGGCTTGGTCACTACCCGATCTGCAGCTCTGCCCGATCTGCAGTGCGCATGTGCCAGATGGTCCGCCATATTGGAGAACTCCGGACGGCAACCCAAGAAGGACACTTGACACAGTGGCTTTTGGCAAAGCTGAAAAAGAAAACTCGAGAGAGATGAGTTATTGTTATTACAACGTGACTTCACTATTATTTAACAACTCTTTTTATTGGGTTCTTTTAATGGGGTTAAGTACATTGTCAGAATAAGTGAGAAATGGATTTAACTTCTGTTAGACATATGCCATACATTTTTGCACACATTCACAGTAAATATGTATTCAGTATGATAGCTGTCTAACAGAAGTTAAATCAATTTCTCACTTATTCTGACAATGTACTTAACCCCAAATAAAAGAACCCAATAAAAAGAGTTGTTAAATAATAGTGAAGTCACGTTGTAATAACAATAACTCATCTCTCTCGAGTTTTCTTTTTGAGCTTTGCCAAAAGCCACTGTGTCAAGTGTCCTTCTTGGGTTGCCGTCCGGAGTTCTCCAATATGGCGGACCATCTGGCACATGCGCACTGCAGATCGGGCAGAGCTGCAGATCGGGTAGTGACAACTACAGCTGAACCCTCAGTAAATTCATAGCTGGACCACCAATCAGCTCCTGTCTTCACATAACTCGCAGAGACGAGCTTCTTTCATTTAACCCTTCACATTCAAACAGAAACTGAACAGGCAGATTCGAAGGATTTATTTCTTTGGAAATGTTATGTTAAATACAATTAAATCAAGTTATTTTGGTAAAACTAATGAAAAATATCACTACAAAAATAATGTTTGTTTTTTTACGTTTTCAAAAATTATTTTTTAGAATATCTTAGGGCCCTGACGACTCGCCACTGGTTATGAGTGCCTGTAACTGTTGCTTCAAAATGTATATTAATACAATCTTACAATGAAAGGTTAGTCTCAAACTCACTATCCTCGTAGCTCCCAGCTCCTTAGCCAGGATATCTGCTTAATGCAGTGACTGCTGTTTGCTGCTGGGCTGGTCATGTACCATCAGAGCCTTTTCACGAACAGCTGTTACATACCTGGGTGAAGGTTACAGTTCATTTAAATGAAAGATACAACGTTACTCCACACTCATGGTTCAGTCCACCTTAAGAAATAAGACCGACCTCGGAAGCAGTTGTGTTTTAAAAAAACCTTTATTGACACGAGTACACTTTTTTATAAGAATATAACTAAACCACAGAAATGACTCCGGAAAAGCTGCAGATAGAGCCATAAGAAATGAATGCAACTGATTTCATCCGCGCGGTTTGGCTTTATGAAGCAGGCACGCAAACGGTTACGTCATGATGCAAACGATGACGCAACGACGCATTACCAGTCGGACTCTGGGCGGTGTGAAAAGAGCCAGAGCTAAACCGAAGAACTGGTTCTGAACCTCAAAAGCTCTAGCACGGAGCTTGAATCGGAGTTGCGTTGGTGTGAATGAGGTATAAGACAGCTGCCGGCTGCTGCTTGAAACAAAGTTTATGAGAGCACTGTTCTGAACCCAAACACTATGTTTTTGCTGTGAATTCAAAACAACCAGCTGAAAGACAAGCGAGATTAACAGCTTTGAGGACTCTATTACGGACATAAATGATGAAAGATATTTTTTCCAGAGAGAATAAAGGTGGTGCTTTAGAATGAACGATAACATCTTTACTTTAAAAGTAAACCAGTCAAGAAGAGCTGGTTCTCAGGGTTGATAGAAGGTGCGTTGTAGCAACAGTACTGTAAAAAGGATTGTCATTTTAAGTGAGTAACCATGGCAACTTGAAAACCCCCTTCCTGTTGGGATGTAACAGTCAAACATTGAAACATGATATTGGGGCCAAGCAGACCACCAAACCAGCTGAAGTATTGCTGGGAAAGAGTTGCAAATTGGTTTGGGTTATTTAGACACCCACACACACACACACACACACACGGCACACACACACTTAGAGCATAACAACAGTGCGATGAGGGGAAATCCTCTGCTGGTCCAGCAGCTCTGCATTGGACAGACTGTCCTCTCTACCATCACATTTACATCTCGTTACGGAGACCTAACTAGAATTATTTCCACATTCATTAATTGGCTGTCTTTCTATTTCAGCATGTGCTTTTAGACTATATAATTCTAGTACTTATGAGTGTTCTCAGAGGAATGCACCAGAACCTCTTTATCTGTCTTTATTTCTCTGTTCTTGTCGTTAACATTTCTACCTCTCTCTGCTCTTCACTCATTGTGATCAGATGATCACTGGTTGGATCACTGGCCTATTTTTCTGGACTAAACGCTATTTTTCTATCCATCTGTTCTTCTTTTCCCTCCTCCCTTAAAGCTCACAACCCGGACATTAGAGTGAAAGGTACTGTGCTCTTTTCTCTTCTCCTCCTCATCATGCGCTTTCTTTTTCATCCTTTCTTCCTTTGCCTGTCTTTATGTTCTGTGGAGCTGTGGCTGCTTCAGAGGTTATTTTATTCACTTTGGAGCTCCCAAGTCTGTTTACTTTCCTCCCATTCTCTCTTTCATCTGATAACATGCACTATTACTGTCGCTTTGAACATTTCATGATTTGAATATTGACTTGTTGATGTTTCAGATAAAAAAACAATAGACCTGGAAAATATATTTGTTTTACTTGTTTATTTTGGTACGTACCTCCCAAGAAGCTTCACTTTGTGAAATGCTGGGATGCCTTGTAAACGAGATGATACATCTCATGGGTTTATCCTTCTAGACTGAATCAACACTGTTTTTGTCATCAACTTGAATGCTTAGTTCTGCCTGCTAAATCTTTTTATAAACCTAACTATATTAGCACTAAATTGATCTTAAGCTCAAAAATGTGAAAGAAATATAGGTCAAAATTGGACGGAGTCTCGAAATGAGGAATGCTGACCTCCACTGTTAAAATCAAATCATATAACAGGGCAGTGATCCAGTTTCTAGTATGTTGCTAGATGAAACTTAACAGAACTGGTACCAAAGATAATGGACTTATCCCCTTGCATATTCCGTGGGTTTGACATTTAAATAGTGGACATTCTTAGTGGCTTGGGATAGTAAACACAAAATCTTACTTGTAAAGACAAGCTGAGAACAAGCAGATAAATATAATATAGAGGTTTCTGATGCAGACGTGCTCAGGCTTAGTTCTCCTGTAAGCTGCTTCTGTCTCTGCACACAGGCGTACTGCGACATGTGTGTGAATGGATTTAAAACCATCATCCGACTCAAACAGTCGGCTTTTGTACTAAAGATGTCAGTCATGTGTTTTTTATAGAACATTTTAGTAATTGAAAGTATTTACACAATTGCAAAAAAATGGTTATGCGCTTCGACAGTATTAAAGCTGATTTGAAGCTTTTTGTATATTCACGATAAAGAGCTTGCTCAGAGGCACAGTATTATTGGGAAATAAAAACATGTTTTCTTCTTTCACCTCATGTTCTGGATACAGTTCCAGTTCTATAAGCTGGTCAAGGTGTGGGCTAGATTCCAAAAGGATATCTTCATAATTGACCTTCTTTATTGCAATGCATCCTGCTCATAAGTGCTTTACATGTTGATAGCATTACTGAGATAAATGTCACTACTTTGCAAAGGACTTTCCTAAGCCTAGCTTTGTCAACTGTTCAGGATAAAGGAGACATGATACTATGTCACTACTGTATCACCTGACACATCATTTAGATTTAAAGATTTGACAAAAGCCCAAAATAGGGTCAATTTCTAGTGGTTCAAATATCCATGTTTGCACCACTAATCGTCTTTTTGGGATTGTTGAAATTGTGGTCAAGAAAAGAAGAAGTTGATCTCAATGGGAGTTCACCTGGTTAAATAAAGGATAAACAAAACAAATGATTTTGTGAATGGTGCAGCATCACAAGCTCTATTAATTGTGATTTTATTTATTTTCTTTAAGCTGCCTTTGTACCTTAACCTATTGTGTGATTTAAAAGCGAATGAAGACAGGTGTACATGGAGTGATAATGTTTACTGTGTGGAGGTTCTGCTGCTGTGTCTCTGTGTTATTGCCCCCCCCCAGATCCCAGCTCTTTTCCCTCTCCTCTTCCTTTGGCTGCCATTTTCATCGGTCCATCACAGAGAGTATATTTGGCATTGCTGCTTTTGTTTCGATTTACTTTTTTCCCTAATTTTCCTCCCTCTCTCCCTCGTGCCCTCTCCTATTCTCAGGATATAAAGGTAAATCATGCCAAAGATTTAATAAAGGCCTCACTGTCCCAAAGTACAACCACCTCACACTCTGCTTTGTCAAATCAAGCTTCCTTTGATTCTGATTTATTCCATTCCATTTTTCCTGTATTTCTGTATTTAAATGCTCAGCGTTTTGTATTATCTTCTTGCTTTTCTGCCACATCATTTTGTTCCTGTCACTGATTTGAACACACAAAGCGCAGACATACAGATGAAGACAAATGGAAATGCTCGCACGCACACAAACAAGCAGACACAAAGCTGAAGTGTGAACCCTGTTGTCTTGCATCCAGCCTGATATAAATGTTTGTGTGAAGTAAACCAGCTGCTGTTCCTCTGTCTATCCCCACCTTCCTGTCTCCATCTTATTTTTCATCTTTCCCCCTCCTTTCCACCTCCCCTCCATCTCTCCCTCCATGCCTCGTCCTGTCTCTCCAGCTGGGCTTTGCTTGGTCCCGACACTCACCGTTCTTTTGTCAGATTGCCGGCCTCACAGGCATAAAGTACAGTGTTGGGAGGCATGCAGTCCTCCCTATACTTTGTGCGCTCTGTACCTGTGTATCTGTCTCCCTGTTGTGTTTTCACATGGATTGTAACCTGTGGTCTGTTTAGTATTTTTTGGATGAATTGAACAAGATTAAAGGAATCCATATTTCTGAAACAGAAAGGGCTTCCTTTTTAACCCTCCTGTCATGTTGGGATCAAATCTGACCGATGAACTACTTTCATTAATCGTAAATATTGTGTTTTACATTTGATCTCTTCAAGGTCTCATGCTATCCTCCACAGTAGACCTTTGAACATATCAAATACATCCATCAGATAGTACACACACATATCAATAAAATGTACATTTTTTTTGGGTGATGATTAAGGGTTTATTTGTTAATGTAAGAGCAGTGACCAAGAAGACCTACAGGGTGACCTGACTAGACTTCAGGAATGGGCTAACACTTGGGGAATGTGCTTTAATACTAGTAAGTGCTACATCCTACGAACAAGCAGATCAACAAACCCGCACATTAAAAACGATACTCTATGTGGCCAGGTGTTAAAAGAGGTGACCCACCAGCCTTATCTTGGGGTAGAAATCCATAACAACCTGAAATGTGGCCAACACATTGGCCACATTGTAACACAGGCAAACCGTTCGCTCGGCTTCCTACGCCGGAACCTGCGATGCTGTCCCCAGAAACTGAAGGAGACAGCTTTTGTGGCCCTAGTACGTTCTAAACTAGAGTACGCCAGCTCGGTCTGGGACCCCTACACTGATAAAGACAGTGATGCCCTGGAATCAGTACAAAGAAGAGGTGCAAGATTCATTTTTGGAGATTATGAATGGGACAGCAGTGTCACAGAAATGCTTAAGCGGTTGAACTGGGTGGAATTAAGTGAAAGGCGGCGATTGGCTCGTTTGGTTCTCTTCTTCAAGATTGTCCATAACATCTCAGCCATTGATGCATCAATGTACCTAGAGCCAGTTAGAAGAAGTGCAACCCGCAAAGCCAACTCTTTGAACTTCGAGCGAATTTTCGCAACTAGTGACACTCTTAAATACTCCTTCTTTCCGAGAACAATCAGAGAGTGGAACTTGCTACCAGAAGAAGCTGTCATCGCAGAAACGGTGGAGTGCTTCCGGCAAATTTTAAGAGACATTTAGCGGGGATCATCCATCCCCCACTGAGCGTGATACCTCTGGGTTCTGCTCAGTACTAATCCAGATCCAGATCCAGCAGTTAAAACAGACCTCAAATCTCAAATCAAATCTGACCAGGCACACCAAAGTAATGGGGAGAAAGGAACACGACAGGAGGGTTCAAAGAAGCTGGGATCGTTGTCAGCGAGCTGGTTGTTATATTCTCCTTAGATCATGGTTTGACTTCACTTGGACAGACATCTTTAAAAATGATACCATTTTCAGAAGGTTCTGCTTTCAACTTCAGCGTCTTCTTTGTTTGTTTACCCTGTTGTTCATCCCCATATTATGCAACAATAACACATTTCTTTGTTTACAGAGGGAAAAAATGATTTTGAATTGATTTCTGATTGAAGCCAAGCAGGACACAGTAACCATGTTGGCTGTAGGCGCTCTTAGCGGTTCATGTGAAACTACAACGTGCATTTCACAGAGGGCTGACTCTGTCTGTCTGTCAGTCTGTGTCTCACATGTGGGTCAATGTGCTGATCTGTCTTATGTGTCTATCAATCTGTCTTTCAGTCTGTCAATTCATCTGTTGGACAGGGCCAAACACCTTTACTCAGCAGGATTGAACTAATATGGGTCTTTGGTGGTGGTGGTGTATTTGTACTGGAGCTAGCATTCTGTTTGGATACAAATAGAAACTCATGCCAAAAGACAAGCATTGAGTTTTTCCTTGTGTAGTCTTATGAGGTGGGAAAGCTTCTGAAACAGCATGCAGACCTTTACATGGGGTAATACATCTCTTATAATAATGTAAACTGAGGTCTTATCCGAAGAGTTGTTCAGGTGACTACAGATTACATGTTTCATCAACAGCTGAGATAAGCTTGATTATTTCCAAATAACTCTAATCTTAACACACACTCACACACCACTTACAAAATCAATTGTGCTGTTTAGTTAGCACAGACGTTCATGATTCTTGAAGAAAGCCCAATAAACTCCCAGTGCAACAGCTCCACACATTAGGAAACAACAAGTAGACATGATGGTTATATTGATGATAATGAAATGAAGCTGTTCCGAAGAGTCTCCAATAGAAGTTAGACATTTGCACAAAAATGAAGACTGACATGTTAAGCATTTACGTCCAGATGTCTCTCAACTCAACATGTGTTCAGACAGAAAGCCTTGCATCATTTCATCAATAAAGGCTACAAACAATTTGGAAGAATTGACTGCTGAACAGCTTGTGTTGATTTGCCACAAACAGCCACTGTACCAACTCCCCAGATGTTAGCTGTGAAATGGCCAACAGCGGACACACCGACTGTGTGTGAGGCTCAGATCCTTTAGTTATTCTCATTATTCCTCTCTGCTTTTTCCATATTTTCTGTACGTTTATGAGATACATAACACTCACTTATGTGAATTCTTCAAAAAATAATTATGGAATGTTTCCATTGACTTTACATTGCAGCATCTGTAAATGTTGATGTTCTGTCTCAGTTGTTTGTGACACGTGTGTCTATAGAACAGATATGCTGTAGTTGTTATCAGTGAGACTTCAGCATCAGAATACCTTTACTAGTCCCACAGAGGGGACATTTACATAGTTACAGCAGAAGAAAGAGCCACAGGCAGCTTAATGTTACATATGTTACATGCATTCAAAAGTACTAAGTTATGATAGAATAACAAATATAAAAAATATAATAAAGAAATAAAAGGTTACATAATTATCAAAATCCTTTAACAGTTCTTAGGATTTAGCAGCCAGGTATATATAGCACAGTTTTAACGGCATGTATATGAGGCAACGTAACAGCTAACGTCTCATACGTGATCCTAACCATAGTTTTGCAATTCAAGGACTTTTGAAACACTTCCATTGCACAGCAGTACCTGCAGCTGCTGGCTCGCTTACACTACATTGTAGAACATGGTTTATTTGAACCAAAATGTGAGACACATTAACCCTACTTAAGATATTAAAACGTGTACCTTTTGGGGGAAATACAGTGGAGGAAATAAACGTTTGATCACTTGCAGATTTAGTAAGTTAGCCCACTTACAAAGAAATGAACAGTCTATACTTTTAATGGTAGGTTTATGTGAGAGTAAGAATATGAAGGTGCTCAGTTCCTTACTCGTCCTGTGATGGTCTCAGTGCTGTTTCAGAGGCTCAGATGATGATGCATTTCTGCAGTGAAAATATAAAACACATTGTTAAAGCTCATCTTTCAGTACAAATCCATCATCAGCACATGCCTTTGATATTGGTTGAAGCCTAGTTGGAACCTGATGGCCAGCAACCCCCCTCCCCCCTCCACTCTAACTTCTCTAACTGTGTGTTTGCCCCCGCTCAGAGGGGTGTCCCGGTCTCTGCAACAACAACGGACGCTGCACTCTGGAGGCCAGTGGATGGCACTGCATCTGCCAATCAGGGTGGAGAGGGGCCGGGTGTCACGTAGCCATGGAAACACTCTGTACGGATGGCAAGGACAATGAAGGAGGTATGTGGTGTGTGATTGATGGTCTGAGATGGGGTAAAAACAAAGACAACAAATATCTGTGACGTCGCAAGAACTTTCTTTACTGTCCCACCATTGTGCAATCGCCCACGATTTAATGTGCCCCCCCCCCTGCAGATATGTAGTGACATACTGACAAAAATAATAAGCCACCTGCAGCACCAACTGAACCCTCTCATTGGAGTCAAAGTAAGACACCAAAATATAAATGACCACATTAGTATGGTTAAGCCTGATAGATGTGCTATAAGCAAAAGAGTACCTACCTAAATCCCCTGTACGCTGATGTCATCTTATTTTGGGTAAATAATAAGGAACATCAGATGCAAAATCCTTTTGAAGCGCTATTCCTTTATACAGAGCCAGTATGGATTCAATGCATCCTAACCAACAATGTCATGTCGACTCTTAAAAAATAAATAATAAAAAAGGCAAAAGAATGAAATGTACTTATAGACATAGGCCAGAAATACACACATGCACAAACACATGCATTGATGGAGTCATGTCGGAGCAAAGGCTGTTGGGGTTTCGGTGCTTTGCTCAAGGACACTTCGGCACTGCCCAGGAGGTGAACTGGATCCTTTACAGCTACATTTCATTTTGTTGGTCTGTAGAGAGACTTGAACCTGTGACCATTCGTGACCATGTGCTTCCCAAGCCACGCCCCTACTCACTGAGCTACTGCCTGCCTGAACAAAACCTTATTGATCATCGTCCGATTTATTCAACAAAAAAACTGATTTGCTCCCCCTTAACAATCCACTATAAAAGGAGCTTTACTGTTGACTATCTAAAAGAAGTGAAAATAATGCATCTTAATGATGGGCTGGCTCATCTGCTGCCTCCTGCTGAGAGCTGCTGGTGGGAGCGAACCTACAGAGGGTGTACACACACTGTATACACACACACCGCTGCTCCTCAGCAATGCACAACATTAGTGTGAACCTTGATATGGCAGTGGAAAGGCTGAACACACCAATCAGGAGCGGCTCTTTCAAGTGTAGTAAACTAGCTCCAGTGTTCAAAGGCTCCTGCAATGCTTTAAATAGAAGCTGTAGAGAAAAGGAAGCTCTGAAGCAGCACAGTTTCAAACAAGTAACAACAATAATAAAAAACATTCCATGGAAACAGTCAAAGTAAAACCTGTTTATAGACCTGAGACCTGAGACACAGGAGTGTGTGTGTGTGTGTGTGTGTGTGTGTGTGTGTGTGTGTGTGTGTGTGTGTGTGTGTGTGTGTGTGCGTGTGTGTGTGTGTGTGTGCGTGCGTGTGTGTGTGTGTGTCGTGCGTGTGCGTGCGTGCGTGCGTGCGTGCGTGCGTGCGTGCGTGCGTGCGTGCGTGCGTGCTGCGTGCGTTCCTTCAGAACGTTGGGACTGAAAGAACGCTCATCCAGTTAGACATTTCATTTATGTAATTAGTCCTCATTGCCATAAATCAACATTTTATTCTTGAGATGAATTTAGTGTATACTGTATATATTAGAAATGAAAAATATTATTAAAGGAATAGTGCATGAAGTTCATCAACAATATTGATGTATTCTGTATATGAAACGTGAGTCATATCTAATCTTGTGTGTGTGTGTTTCAGACGGCTTGACTGACTGTATGGATCCAGACTGCTGCCTGCAGCCCTCCTGCCAGAGCCAGTTATACTGCAGAGGGTCTCCTGACCCGGGGGAGGTGCTGAGCCAGTCCCCGTCCTCATTGATTCCTCAGCAGGTAAGGAGCTCCATTCGGAAATAAAGTGAAAGTAAGAACGTGACACAAATACTTGGACTCAAATGCACTATTTAGGACAAGGTTTAAACAAGTCTATACTTAAAGAAGAAACAAAGTACAACAAGAAAATCTCTCTTCTCAGAAGTGCAAAATGTAGCAAGAGCAAAATGCCTAAAACCTATAATTAAATAATCTTGACTATTGGCTTGAGAAAGGGAGACTGAAGACAATATATACAATAGGTAAGGGGACACAGGGTGCAGCAATCAAGGGATCTCACTGGAGGGAAAACACATAATGGCAGGAAGTAAAGGGCTCTGAAAGAGAAAACAGCAAGTGCAATAACTGACATGAGTGACTGTCACTTAAAAAGTGAACAATGAGACATGACTTAACATAAACCTAAATCTAAACATAGACTATAAACTAAACATGTAACATAAACCTGATAGATAACTTAACCTGAATTGATAATAGACTATAATCCATTTAAACAGAACAGATCTTAATGTTTGCATTCTTATACCATTTTGTAGCAATAAAAGAGGTTAAATTGTTAACATAGGTTCAGGAGCATGGCCACGCCTAAAACTCCGCCTCGAACCACGGCCACCCCTATTTATATGATGAAATAAGTTAACATGACGTGATGTTACACAATGTTACTGTCATTCCCATGTACGAACACACAGCACTTTTCAGTACAGCAACAGATTCCAGTGAGGTATTAAAGGAAGCAGCATCAGTCCATCGGTTTCATTCTTTTATTTCCTCAGGCTGCCAGGTCTTTCTACCAGCGCATCCACTTCCTGCTGGGTGCTGAATCCACTCACGTCATCACTGGAGACTCTCCGTTCAATAAAAGGTAATCATGTCTTCTTTAAAAAAGGATTGAATTACTTCTACAAACACTGTTTTCCTTAAAATGGCATCATTAATAATGTGTGTCTTATTTTGATATATTGATTGTTTGACTTTTGACTTGAAACATTGTTCTGCTGTCAGATGTAACATTCATGAAATATGATTGGAGAGAAAGATAAGGGTGCAGTCTGCAACAGATATAGATTGAAAGGCAGAACTACTGACAGCAAAGAAACATGACTGCAGTTCTGTTCAGCCATTTTGTCACATTTGTTATGCTTTCCTGAATGTTTCATAAGAGCAGAGGGCCAACACCCTGCAGTAAAAATGTCCTGTATTTCCATTATGGAATGGGCCTTCCACCCTGTAATAAAAATGTTTTATTAGACCTCAAAACAGTTTATTGCCAAATAGGTTTTCACCTATTATAAAAGAAAATATAAAATATATTCTTAAAAACTATTTTCGAACAAAATGTTTCCATGAAACATAAATACACATTCAAGGAAATAAAATGAGAATATAAAAACGTGCTGCAAACAAATGATGCAAATATGTGAATTTACATTACATTACATTTAGCTGACGCTTTTATCCAAAGCGACTTACAATAAGTACATTCGACCAGGAAGACACAACCTTGAAGAAAACAGAATCATATAAGTACATCAGGTTTCATAGAGCCAAACATTTCAAGTGCTACTCAACTGGCTATAGATAAGCCAGTCCTTTATTAGTATATAAGTGCTTTGTTAATAGTTCTATCGCTCGAAGTGGAGTCGAAAGAGATGAGTTTTCAGTCTGCGCCGGAAGATGTGTAAGCTATCTGCTGTCCTGATGTCAATGGGGAGCTCATTCCACCATTTTGGAGCCAGGATAGCAAACCCACGTGTTTTTGCTGATGGGAACTTGGGTCCCCCTCGCAGCGAGGGTGCAGCGAGTCGTTTGGCTGATGCAGAGCGTAGTGCACGTGCTGGGGTGTACGGTTTAACCATGTCCTGGATGTAGGAAGGGCCAGATCCATTCGCAGCATGGTACGCAAGTACCAGTGTCTTAAAGTGGATTCTAGCAGTTACCGGAAGCCAGTGAAGGGAGCGGAGGAGCGGCGTGGTGTGGGAAAATTTAGGAAGGTTGAAGACCAGACGAGCCGCTGCATTCTGGATGAGCTGCAGAGGTCGGATGGCACATGCAGGTAGACCAGCCAGGAGGGAGTTGCAGTAGTCTAGGCGTGAGATGACGAGAGCCTGGACCAGAACCTGCGCTTTGCTGTTTTAAAGTTGAATTGGTGCATGATTATCAAAGAAAGTGTATGGCTGGACTGAGAGAGGCCAGGTTTTGGTCAGTTTTATGTGAGTTTTATACAGTTAAGGAAGTCTATATCTAATGAGATTACAGTTATTTCCTAACAAGAGCTTATCAGCATATTTTTCAAAATGTATTCTTAATTATTCTTGTATTAGATCTCTTCACGCAGAAATAATTGCATTGTGTTTGAGAATATTTGACTCAATTCAGCTTGCATTTAAAATTTAGTCTAATTTTTTATTATATTTATTTGGTGTTTTCAATTGACTTTTGTGATCTGGTCAGATATTAAGCTATTGGACTGCAACATTCAGGACTGATGTCGACATGATTGGACCGTTAGATTCCTTAATGGAGGCGGTTAGTGAAATGAGAAAGTTAATGAACCGTGAGATTTGTTGTACAGATATGTAAGTTACCTTACCGACATGCACGTCTTTTACATGGATGTATACCCCATAGCAAGGGGTGGTGAATGAGAATACATGTCAAAACCAACAAAAACACAGATACAGACATATTCAACTTGACCCATGATAAGGATGGGGAGTAGGGGATATGTAATAATAAGAAAAGGTCATTATTAGATTATTGTCTAAGTAGCATGCTGTGAGTGCTGTTGTACAGAGTCACAGTGATGCTACAGAGTCACAGTGATGCTACAGAGTCACAGTGATGCTACAGAGTCACAGTGATGCTATAGAGTCACAGTGATGATATAGAGTCACAGTGATGCTACAGAGTCACAGTGATGCTACAGAGTCACAGTGTATAGAGTCACAGTGATGCTACAGAGTCACAGTGATACTACAGAGTCACAGTGATGCTACAGAGTCACAGTGATGCTACAGAGTCACAGTGATGCTACAGAGTCACAGTGATGCTACAGAGTCACAGTGATGCTACAGAGTCACAGTGATGCTACAGAGTCACAGTGATGCTATAGAGTCACAGTGATGCTACAGAGTCACAGTGATGCTACAGAGTCACAGTGTATAGAGTCACAGTGATGCTACAGAGTCACAGTGATGCTACAGAGTCACAGTGTATAGAGTCACAGTGTATAGAGTCACAGTGATGTACAGAGTCACAGTGATGCTACAGAGTCACAGTGATGCTATAGAGTCACAGTGATGCTACAGAGTCACAGTGATGCTACAGAGTCACAGTGATGCTACAGAGTCACAGTGATGCTATAGAGTCACAGTGATGCTACAGAGTCACAGTGATGCTACAGAGTCACAGTGATGCTACAGAGTCACAGTGATGATATAGAGTCACAGTGATGCTACAGAGTCACAGTGATGTACAGAGTCACAGTGATGCTACAGAGTCACAGTGATGCTATAGAGTCACAGTGATGCTACAGAGTCACAGTGTATAGAGTCACAGTGATGTACAGAGTCACAGTGTATAGAGTCACAGTGATGCTACAGAGTCAGTGTATAGAGTCACAGTGATGCTATAGAGTCAGTGTATAGAGTCACAGTGATGCTACAGAGTCACAGTGATGCTACAGAGTCACAGTGTATAGAGTCACAGTGTATAGAGTCACAGTGATGCTACAGAGTCACAGTGATGCTACAGAGTCACAGTGTATAGAGTCACAGTGTATAGAGTCACAGTGATGCTACAGAGTCACAGTGATGTACAGAGTCACAGTGATGTACAGAGTCACAGTGTATAGAGTCACAGTGATGCTACAGAGTCACAGTGATGCTACAGAGTCACAGTGATGCTATAGAGTCACAGTGATGCTACAGAGTCACAGTGATGCTACAGAGTCACAGTGATGCTATAGAGTCACAGTGATGCTACAGAGTCACAGTGATGCTACAGAGTCACAGTGATGCTATAGAGTCACAGTGATGCTACAGAGTCACAGTGTATAGAGTCACAGTGTATAGAGTCACAGTGTATAGAGTCACAGTGATGCTACAGAGTCACAGTGATGTACAGAGTCACAGTGATGTACAGAGTCACAGTGTATAGAGTCACAGTGATGCTACAGAGTCACAGTGATGCTACAGAGTCACAGTGATGATATAGAGTCACAGTGATGCTACAGAGTCACAGTGATGCTACAGAGTCACAGTGATGCTATAGAGTCACAGTGATGCTACAGAGTCACAGTGATGCTACAGAGTCACAGTGATGCTATAGAGTCACAGTGATGCTACAGAGTCACAGTGATGCTATATAGTCACAGTGATGCTACAGAGTCACAGTGTATAGAGTCACAGTGATGTACAGAGTCACAGTGTATAGAGTCACAGTGATGCTACAGAGTCAGTGTATAGAGTCACAGTGATGCTATAGAGTCAGTGTATAGAGTCACAGTGATGCTACAGAGTCACAGTGATGCTACAGAGTCACAGTGTATAGAGTCACAGTGTATAGAGTCACAGTGATGCTACAGAGTCACCGTGATGCTACAAAGTCACAGTGATGCTACAGAGTCACAGTGATGCTACAGAGTCACAGTGATGTACAGAGTCACAGTGATGTACAGAGTCACAGTGTATAGAGTCACAGTGATGCTACAGAGTCACAGTGATGCTACAGAGTCACAGTGATGCTACAGAGTCACAGTGATGCTATAGAGTCACAGTGATGCTACAGAGTCACAGTGATGCTATAGAGTCACAGTGATGCTACAGAGTCACAGTGATGCTACAGAGTCACAGTGATGCTACAGAGTCACAGTGATGCTACAGAGTCACAGTGATGCTGATGAAGGCGGTGGTGTCTCTGTGTCTTTCCAAACAAAATGTCTTCCCCAAGAAAGATTTCCGGCAGGATAATTTTCTATCCATGATGGCTTAATTTCCTACATGAATTGCGGTCAGATATAATACATATTGTTTGGATGCAGAGTGCAGCTCTAATAAAGTGACCCTCTCTCCCTCTGTGTCTGCAGCCTGGTGTCGATAATTCGCGGTCAGGTGTTGACAGCTGATGGAACACCTCTGATTGGAGTCAACGTCACGTTTGTCCACTATCCTGAACATGGATACACTGTGACACGCAAGGATGGCATGTATGTATTTATTTATTATTATAAAGTATATGTATAAAGCCTTCTGTTTTATATCCACCTTGCACCCTTCTCCACAAATGTTTCACTTGACACTTCCTTTGTTTTTAAAATAGATATGTGTAGACAAATGTACCTTTGAACAGTGTAAAAGCCAGCTGTATGCCAATATATTTGTTGACACATGGTTTATTTGCAGGTCAGTTTGTGTCTGATTTCAGTGTTCCACAGGTGAAGTAAAGTCCCGGCCTGAATAAGAGATTGTGATTCCTTTAAGCGTAAAAACGAAATGAACATTTAAAGCTGTTTGTTTTAAAATGATTGCCCTTTCTCACTGTCAAACACTATAATAATGTGACTGTTCAATCAGTACACCTTACTCTTCCCAGTGTACAAAGTGAAAAATTAAGCATGAATTTGCTGAGAAAGCAGAGAAAACAAGACATTATATCTCATAACCCTGCGACACTGCCAATTTAGTCAAACTAAAACATGCAAGCACCGCTGAAATGCCCAGTGATGGCATTTCTAAATTGACTCTTTATTGTTAAAATAATAACATAATAATAAATCAAGAATGGAAACGTTAGTAGTGCCTGTTGACTGTGAGGAGGAATTACACGCTCAAAGGGAATGATTCCTATTCTTCAGCTGTTGTTTCTATTAATTACGGTAAATATGTATTTGTTTCTCTGTTTGTTGTGGATGTGCCTCAGGTTTGATCTCCTGGCAAACGGCGGAGCTTCCCTAACGTTGAGTTTTGAGCGCGCTCCATTCCTCACGCAGTACAGAACAGTGTGGGTGCCATGGAACGTTTTCTATGTGATGGACACCCTGGTGATGAAGAAGGTGAGCGCTGTCTGTCACCAGGGCCTCATGGACTAATGACTGCAGATACAAACTATACTTTAATGTTCCGGTTTATTCAAACAGCATTTAGAAGCTTGCCATGTTGACTCTTTGTAGATTTTCATGGAATAAACTAACTGAATATTTAATGACAGAATTATTTCATTAATTTATTATTATTTTCATACTCATTCAGCAGTCTGTGTTATAACTTCCAAAAATGTTGTCCTTTATTGAAGAAGGAAAATGCATACAAATAAAGTAATCTCAAAAAGAGAAGAGATGCTACAGCTCTGCAAACAATTAAGAGACCACTCCAAATGTTTCCTAAATCTTTATCTCTACATGTATGGCAGCCATTCCATTCCAGTGTCTGTTGAATTCCAACATAGAGAAATGTTGTCTCTTTTCCATCTGCAGTCCCTGGGCAGGTACAAATATAACAATCGATAAGCACTGAAGACGTGTCTTATTGTCTATCACACTAACAATTAAAACAGATCAAAATACAGATGTACAATCTATTAGGTCTAGCACATTAAACATTACAACTATAATGTTACTATTCATTTAACCTCACATCTCAAATCACAGTCAAATGAATGTTGAAAGCAGTGTAACGGGTGTTAACAGGTTTTGTGTGTCTGTATCTTAGACTGCACTGTAACTTTTATCCATGTACTTTTTTTCTTTTAATGTTTAATTGACTGCACTGTAACTTTTATCCATGTATTTTTTCTTTTAATGTTTATTTTATTAGCTTTTCTTTTTAATGACATATTTTAAATGCCATTTTCTTAATCTCTTTCATTTTTTGTAAAGCACTTTGAATTGCCTTGTGTTGAAAAGTGCTATATAAATAAACTTGCCTTGCCTTGCCTTGTATCAGGAGGAGAATGACATCCCCAGCTGTGACCTGAGTGGCTTCATCCGACCCAGCCCCGTCATCGTCGCCTCTCCTCTGTCCACCTTTCACAGATGTTCCTCTGATGATGGCCCCATCATACCTGAGACTCAGGTAAGACCTGCGTCCCTGGACATGTACCCAACGCCATTTATTGATACGTTTATAAAAATAAGATCTCTGCCAGAATGGTCAATGAAATGGTCTTTGTCGTCATTATCTTAGTAAGTCTCTGACAGTTAGAAACACATTGCTGATAGTTATTTCATTATAGTTTCAGTGATGTAATTCTGCCAAAATGTAAACAAACATAGGCTAAAAAAACAGGGCTTCGGTTGTAGCCCACACTGACGCCATGGCAACATAATAGAATATAATTATGGGAGCATCATTATAACCCGAATGGAAATAAGACAAGGGATTATGATTATAGGAGTGACACTTTTTATGCCTCTTTCTCATAAAAGAAAATGTTGATAGAAATGCAAAAAATAAATAAAATGGTCATCTTATTATGAGCCAACCTACTCCTACTTTCAAAAGATTCATAAACGTCAACTAACATTGCTGTCCATGCTCCATTATGGACTATGGACAGTGGGCAAAAGGAACTTACTTTTTTATAAGATAAGAAAGAAGACTTTTTAACAACATACATATACACAATGCATAGATATTTTTGATAAACGTTATACAGTTTTTATTTTAATATTTGTTTGAATTGGTAATATATAAACACAAAATGTATCTCTCAAGGATGTTTAAATGAAGAATACAAGGTGATTAGAATAAACCTTTTAGACTCAGCAGGGCTCGACAGTAACGGTTGCCAGGTTGCCACTGGCAACCATTCAGAAACAATGTCAACCACTTCTTGGCCTTTGGTTGCTATCAGTGGCAACCAGTTTTTAACATAAAGAAATAAGGACAGCAAACAGCTAAATGTGCACCCTAAAATAGATAAATATTTGTTGTATTAAGAGTGATATTTAATTATGGACCAGTCGGAACCTGATACTTAAGTTGCACGTGCATTGGTGTGATTACGGAGCCAGAAAGCGATGCACGTTTACTCGCGTGCGCGGTGCGCCATGTGTTTGTTTTACAAAAAATGGCGAAGCAAATTAAGTTGTTTGACTGTGGGGTAAAAAGTTCAGCCAACCCGTCAACATCTCAAACGGAAGATCAAAGTGATTCAACTCATAAAGCGCAAGATGAACCCTAATGAAAAGCAAAGAGGAAATGTGTAAAGTCTTGGGAGGTGAAATATATATGTACATTCAGCTTCGTTGTGCTTTCACTTCCGGTAAAAGTTCCTTCAAAATAAGAGTCCCGATCTTATTACTACCCAAATAAAAGTGCTAAACGAAACTTTACCATAGGAAAATATTGGCATACACATATAATCACTAATATAAAAAGGTAACACATTTTAAATATAGTTAGACATATTAAAGGTCATTTACAGCATTAATAATTAATATCTAATTATTAACTGTGAATGGTTTTCATTCATTTAACATTATAAATGTATTAGTCTGGCCAATGACAGAACCACAATCAAGACTTCGATGCTGAAGGGCCAATGGATCTATGGTGGGGGTCAGCACAAAGGTCAAGAAAACCCACATTTGAAAGGGAGACAACGGATGACCAAGAAACTAGTGACTTGCTCAATTCATTTGTGAGGGATCTGTGAAGAACAACAGCTGCACTACTGGTATTTAGTATACCAGCAATTGAGGGTGGACAAGTTTCCTACCGCTTAAGTTTCAAATAATTATTTTAGTTACTTATTGTAAAGCATTTGAACATTCTTTTGTGTCACATGTTCATTATTAAGTTGATGTATTAAACTATAGTATCTTAATTATTTAAAATATAAGGTGACTAAAAATGGCAACCGTATTTTCAGTTTTGGCAACCAAAAGCTGATGCCTGGTTGCCTGGCAACCAGTTTTAAAAGTTAGCATTGAGCCCTGCTCTGTCATTTATTGAGTATGGCAAGGAGGGTGAATTATAGAAATTACATGTTTAACTGGAGGAGGACGCTGTTCTTCAGTCCACACATGAAGGGCCAATCAAATACAAATACATAGAAAGTACATGTTACAGGTTTATGCCTTTTTTTCTAGGTTTATGAAGTCTCTGTCAGTGAACACACACACACACACACTCACACACACACACCCACACACACACACACACACACACACACACACACACACACACACACACACACACACACTCTAATGTTCTATAAACCTAAAAGCACATGTGTGTGGTTCTTTATGGTCTCAGCGCATTAACCAGTGTGCAGAGGACGTGGAACAGATGACAGAACTCTGTGTGTGTTTTTATATTTGTACAACCCTGAACCAAATCATTATTATTTTGATTTGCCAAGCATGTGTGTATGTGCCTGAATATCTGAGATGAATGGACAAAGTTTGTGTTCAGACGAAAGCTCTGTGTGTGTAGCCCCTCATGTTTGACACAAACAAAATGTTTCATTTGCTGCTTGATGCTTTTTATAATTCTTTGGAAAACGATTGGAAAGTGACTCAGTTGTTGAATGTGTCATCATACAGAGCTGATAGAGAAGCATAGTCCTGCAGATCATCATGTCATGCACCATGACTTTCCTACAGAGACAAATGAAGGAGTATGATATACTGACTGTTAATAGTGTATCCTTAATGATGTTGTTGCGGATCCAAAATAAGGCTGCATTGTCAGTTTTAAAGCACATTTGACTTTTGTTTGGCCCTGCATACTTCTATGCACTTTTAAAATGCAGCTAGAATAAGAAGTGCCTCATCATTTAGTTTACCTTCAATGTTTTTTCAGGAGTGATTAAAAAGTTGGATATATGGGGGATCTTTATGGTATTGATTTTCCAAATAATCTATCAGTGCTTAAAAATGTCATTATATATCATTAACATATCTTCCTGATCTTACACATACTTTGTACTGCACTGATTCAGAGGCCTCTATCTGAAAGGAGCGGTCTCTCCAGCCAGCGCCTCACACAGACCTTTAGAGGCGGATCTGTTGTGATATTCTTTCACCTCGCAGTTCTGTAAAAAACGTACAGACATGGAACAGGAGGAGGAACACAAAATCGAGTCGACTTCTGTTTAAAAAAGGATTACATGCCGATGGTTTTGAAACAACACGCCTCCTTTGGTTCCACTCGGCTGACGTGCTTCTGAGCTGGCTCTGCTGCCAGAGGTGCTTCATGCCGGTGCTGTGGACTGTCTGTGTGAAAGGGCTTTGTCTGCATGTCTTTCTTTCAATTTTCCGGACAAGGCTTTATCCAATGGCCTTCACGCTTGGTGGGTATATTGTTGAGAACCTAAGGAAATGCAGTGATGAGCATGAAGTTTGGATTTCAAGAGACATGCAATAATGGTGGTTCCAACCATGCACAGCTGCCAGGCCCCAGACACTTTCATGCCGGTTTCTTTCTCACTGCAAACACTTATAGTGGCCACATATAGCTGTGTGCATCCAGTACATTAAATAATGTTACCTGCTGATGTGAATGCTATGTTTTTCCCTCTGCAGGTGTTACAAGAAGAAACCTCAATACCAGGCAGTGATCTGAACCTGATCTACCTGAGCTCCAGAGGTGCTGGATATAAACCTGTCCTCAAAGTCACCATGGCACAGTCATCAATACCTTTCAACCTGATGAAGGCGAGTAATGTAATATCATATAATATCATATTTCCTCAAAGCCACTACAAATCGTAAAGCAAACAAATGAATTAATACAGAATGCTGTGGTTCAACGGCTTGAGTCAGCTAATCAGCACCACCCCGTAGCAGCATAACCCTGACCTGAGTCCCACGAGGTGACCTTTGTGTCTGCTGCTGTCTCCCCAGGTTCACCTGATGGTGGCTGTTGTGGGTCGCCTTTTCCAGAAATGGTTCCCTGCGCAACCGAATCTATCCTACACCTTTATCTGGGACAAGACAGATGCCTATGGCCAGCGCGTCTATGGACTCTCGGAGGCCGTTGGTGAGTGAGCTGCTAAAAGCAAAGCTACACACAGACTGTCATCAGCATGTTCCTCTCAGATTGTGAAAAAAGCTGCTCCAAAGTCGAGGAGCATTTTACATTCTCATTCAGAGACTACATACATTCCCCAACAACTAACTACTGATCATTTTCTTTTTGAAATGATTCCTGATTGGGAGCCAATCAAATGGTTGTAAAGTGTGAACTGCATTATGTTTGGGCGAAAAGAGCTGTATAGACAAGAACACTAGCTTTCCTTTTAAAAGACAGAATGGTAAAGTAATAACAAATGATTTTACAATAAGCTATGTGCTGTATTTGATATAAAAGAATGGAGGTTCATTTGTGTTAAGAGTAAAAGGTCAATGTATAATATGGCTACTCTCCCATTCATAATAGCTCCTGCTTGTAGTTCTGTGAATATGTCTGAACCTTAATGTTAACCTATTCATTTAACAATACATTTTGGAAAGCATTGGAAATAATTATAAAAATAGAAGTACAAGTGTTGAGAGAAAATGTACTGCATACAATGACATTGCACCAACCAACACAACATAAGTCAGACAACATACTGTGCACAGCAACTGAGCAGATGACAGGGAGGAGGTTCAACAGTCTGTGCAGAAAGGCTCTGACAGGGAAATGGCTTGGACATAATGGGTATGTAAACCCTGACACCTTTATGAGGGACAAGTCCAGCAGAGGTACTTCGCTGTGAGTTATGACTCATGGAAGCCCGCTTTAAGGGGACCAACAGAAAGACACGTTGCTGCATGTTTGGTAATACTCCTGAAATTGGTGCTTATAGTTGAAAATAAGATAGCATTCCACGGCAAAAACAGCCCTTCTTGAATCAAGTCAGATGTTCCTGTATCAAGCAAAACAATCTGCCAATGGGGTGAGCCACATCTGCTTGGCTAGAATTCTCAAAACTACTAATGAAAATGTAGCTACTGAAAGACCGTGATGGGCCTTGAAACTAGACACAAATGAAAAATGTAAGCTCAATTTGCTTATTACAAGCAATGATTCCTGAATTATTTAAGAAAGAATCACTTCAAATGAGTGTTTTGGTTGAGTTGACTAAATTAGGGTTAGGGTTATTGCATTTGTCTTAAATTAAGACAGCAGAAACATTCTTATATTTAGACTTTTTTGTATTCAAACATGAACACATTTAACAACATTGCGTGGTCATTTGAACCCAGTTTTACATTTTGATCAATGAGTGCCGTGCAATACTTCTACTTGTATTTTTGCTGTGTGTGTGTGTTGTGTATACCACACCACAGTTGTCTCAATGCCAATGTGAAAAGTGAATAGACAGCTCTCGACAATGAATACATATATATATTAAACGTAAAATTGGTGTCATTTCATCAGACTCTTAAATTGAGAAGTTGCTTGATGGTTTATTTCTTAAAATAAGAAAAAATAAATCTGTTCCATGCAAACCAATGCTGCAACTTGTTACCGGTTCATTCTAGCTCATAACAAGATACTTTTCTTAAGCAAAACATTTTTAACAAGATCATTTGACTTTTTAGACTAAAAATAAGAATAAGAAAGTTGTTTTTACTTTATTAACCCTTGTATGGTGTTCGGGTCTGTGGGACCCCTTTTCATTATTTAGCTAAAGAAAAATGATATGATCAATTATTTGTTCAAACCCACACTCAATGGCCTTGGCTCATTTTCTGAGATATATCAGAACACATTTTCAATAACCACCCACTGTACCCCCCCCCCTACACATTTACATGACATACCCGGGGCTAACAAAAGTGTGGACATTGTAGGTACTGTGCACCTGTCTGGGCCTTCTGTGTGTGTGTGTGTCTGTATGTGTGTGTGTGTGTGTGTGTGTGTGTGTGGTGTGTGTGTGTGTGTGTGTGTGGTGTGTGTGTGTGTGTGTGTGTGTGTGTGTGTGTGGTGTGTGTGTGTGTGAGAGTGAGAGACCTTTGTGTTTCTGCCCGTGCCACAAGGTCGCAACATTGTTGATAGAGTCAAGCACCGACACCTGTCTGCTCTCACATTCCCGCATTATGTTTTGCGGGAACCAATCTTTATTTTGTTCACACTCTATCCCAGCTGCAAGTTTGGGGCGAGACACAATAAATAGAGCTTTGCCAGTTTGGGTCCTTATCACAGCTGATCAAGATGGCCAAAAGATTCTCTGCTCAGAGGGCCTTGCAAAGGATTCTGGAAGAGAGAGAACCATTTGATGATGATGATGATGATGATGATGATGATGATGATGATGATGATGATGATGATGATGATGATGATGATGATGATGATGAGGAAGAGGCTTCAGAATGTGAGGATCACATTTCTGAGAATCTGAGTCTGACAGTGACTTTGAAGAAGAGGATGAGATTGAGCATCAGCTAGTTACAAAGAAAAGACGAGCCACAGGACCAGCCGGTCAGCGCGCAGAAAAACAAGTAGCACTTGAATTCATTAATGTGATCGAACAAATGTAAAAGGGCAAATATGAACCATCTATGCTGTTTATATTGCTTTTAGTTGAGATGAAGCAAACATCTGTTGAGCATTTTAACATACAATAGTTTGATTGTGTTGAATTGAAGCCCAAAAAGGCAGCAGGTCCACCAGACCCACGAACACTGGCTGAGTAACAGAAATATGAACACCACACAAGGGTTCAAATTCCTTTTTTGCAGTGTACAATAAGAATCTCTGGAGTGCTTGTCTGTTCAAATCAGTGCTGCGACTTAAGTTTAAAGTTTAGTTTGAACATGAGCTCAGTCAAAGGAGAGAGTTGAACACCTTGCTGTGTCCTGTGTGTGTCTCACAGTATCGGTGGGGTTTGAATACGAGTCCTGCCTGGACCTGATCCTGTGGGAGAAGAGGACGGCCATCTTGCAAGGCTACGAGCTGGATGCTTCCAACATGGGAGGATGGACGCTGGACAAACATCACATCCTGGACGTGCAAAACGGTAGGTGCCATAACACGACAAAACCATGATCATACTGGAGCTACATCTCTACACACAGCAATATAACAAAACTTTATACTGCATCAATTGTGTCTTGACATTTATTACACTGAAAAACTGAAATGTTACTTTAATTAAATGTATTTTGTCAACAGATTTCACGTAAATATAGTTATGTGAAATCTGTTGACAAAATACATTTAATTAATTACATTTCAGTTCTTTCAGTGTGATTTTCCTTTGAACTTAAATTTCAATTTGAAGCTGATGTCCAGAGTTCAACTGTATTTTAAGTTTAAAAATAAAATACCTTCTGTCTCTCTCCCCATCATTAAGTGGTTAATGATGGGGAGAGAACAGGACAACGCTTACAGCAGTTTAAAAGTATGTTAATAGCTGTACTTGTCAAAACGATCATTGTCATGCAGGCTTTGTTCGAAATAATTTGTGTGTGTGTGTGTGCGTGTGTGTGTGTGTGTGTTCCTCTGAGGGGTCCTGGATTTGTTCCAGCGGCCCGGTGGTATTTCTCCCAGCCTTTCATCTCTCTCCTGTCCTCTCTCTCACACATGCACAGTTTGTCGTTCTCATCTCAGACCTTCATGTTCTCCCCTGCTTATCTCCCCTGCTTATCCCCCCCCCCCCGTCACTTCTACTGCCTGTGATTGCCTTTATTATTGTATATATTCCTTCATTTTATTGTTTGTTTCTCCCCCCTTACTTTGGTGTTCCTGGTCAGATGTGACAGGTCTGTTTTAGCTGCTCTTACATTAACACACAAACCATGAATCTTCACCAAATGTTATTGAACTCACTTTTAAGCTGTGAACAACGTCTCAGGTTGACATGAATAACTGCAGTGGATATACAAAGAATACACACTGAAATCTATTCCAACATGAACATGGTGGTCGATGTGTGTGTGTATCTGATGGATGAACATCATCTAGGGTCACCCATTCATTTCCTATGGAGGTCATTTTACTAAACTAAACCACTCCAAATTCAATGAAAGTGGTGATCAGTATTTGATATGTTCAAGTATCTACTTTGGAGGATAGCATAAGGCCTTGAAGCAATCAAATGAGAAACACAATATTTATGATTAATGAACGTAGTCAATTGGACAGAATTGCCCCGAACACGACAGGAGGGTTCAGATTCAACACACATGGAATACACACATCCTGATGTAACACCCTGGTATTGGGTGTGTAAGAGAAAGAGGTTTACAGAATGTGACAGCTAACCTGTTAATGTGTCCACTGGTCAGCCGGTCACCTTCATGCACTTCACCATGCTTGTGAAGCAGGCTGCAAAGTTTCAGTTCATGCCTTTTTCTTTGTTTGAATACATATTTTTAGTGTTGACTTTGTAGATCATGCACTATGATGTATCCAGAATAGCCCACATGTATATTGATCGCCTATACTGAGACACACAATCGCTTTAAAACAACTGGCTTGTGTAAGAATACATACATATTTAGGAAATGCATTGTGCCGCTTTCAAAGCACTTTGTCTCCTCCATCCC
>NW_022991996.1:20000-29109 GCF_902827175.1 Gymnodraco acuticeps | reverse complement strand
TCTGTTTCTAACCGGTTCATAGCTCTATCTAGTTTGTTTCTCTAACGGTTTATCTTCTTCAACTCATTTAAATAAGTGTATACAGTAGTTTGATAGCTGAGGACCATACAGGAGGGTGTGGTCTTTAAAGGATGTGTAGTACAGGAGGGTATGGTCTTTAAAGGATGTGTAGTACAGGAGGGTATGGTCTTTAAAGGATGTGTAGTACAGGAGGGTGTGGTCTTTAAAGGATGTGTAGTACAGGAGGGTATGGTCTTTGGGAGTGGCTATATACAGGACGGTCCTGTATATAAGGTCTCTGAAATGGCTATATACAGGACGGTCCTGTACAGAGCCATTTCAGAGACCTTATATACAGGACGGTCCTGTATATAAGGTCTCTGAAATGGCTATATACAGGACGGTCCTGTATAGAGCCATTTCAGAGACCTTATATACAGGACCGTCCTGTATATAAGGTCTCTGAAATGGCTCTATACAGGACCGTCCTGTATATAGCCATTTCAGAGACCTTATATACAGGACGGTCCTGTATATAAGGTCTCTGAAATGGCTCTATACAGGACCGTCCTGTATAGAGCCATTTCGGAGCTTGTATACAGGACGGTCCTGTACAGAGCCATTTCAGGGCTTCTGTGCAGGACCGTCCTGTATATAGCCTCGGCCATGGTCTTTAAAGGATGTGTAGTACAGGAGGGTATGGTCTTTAAAGGATGTGTAGTACAGGAGGGTATGGTCTTTAAAGGATGTGTAGTACAGGAGGGTGTGGTCTTTAAAGGATGTGTAGTACAGGAGGGTATGGTCTTTAAAGGATGTGTAGTACAGGAGGGTATGGTCTTTAAAGGATGTGTAGTACAGGAGGGTGTGGTCTTTAAAGGATGTGTAGTACAGGAGGGTGTGGTCTTTAAAGGATGTGTAGTACAGGAGGGTATGGTCTTTAAAGGATGTGTAGTACAGGAGGGTGTGGTCTTTAAAGGATGTGTAGTACAGGAGGGTGTGGTCTTTAAAGGATGTGTAGTACAGGAGGGTGTGGTCTTTAAAGGATGTGTAGTACAGGAGGGTATGGTCTTTAAAGGATGTGTAGTACAGGAGGGTATGGTCTTTAAAGGATGTGTAGTACAGGAGGGTATGGTCTTTAAAGGATGTGTAGTACAGGAGGGTGTGGTCTTTAAAGGATGTGTAGTACAGGAGGGTGTGGTCTTTAAAGGATTGTAGTACAGGAGGGTGTGGTCTTTAAAGGATGTGTAGTACAGGAGGGTGTGGTCCTTTAAAGGATGTGTAGTACAGGAGGGTATGGTCTTAAAGGATGTGTAGTACAGGAGGGTGTGGTCTTTAAAGGATGTGTAGTACAGGAGGGTGTGGTCTTTAAAGGATGTGTAGTACAGGAGGGTGTGGTCTTTAAAGGATGTGTAGTACAGGTATTACAGATGGAGTTACAGTAGTCCGGCAGTGGCTCAGTCAGTAGGGGCTTGGACTGGGAGCACAGGATGTATTTATATATATATATATATATGTGTATTATTATATATGTGTATTTCTGTGTGTATGTAGGAGCGGGGCAGGACGTGGGGCGCAGCTGCATTCTGGTCTCCATCGGGGGGAAGAACATCATGCTGGACTGTGGCATGCACATGGGATACAACGATGATGTAATATTACTATCATTACATTAAAGTAAACATGTTGTTGTTGTTGTTGTTGTCATATAATAAGGCTGTGTTTCAGAGGCGGTTCCCAGACTTCTCGTACATCACTCAGAACGGACGGCTCACTGAGTTCCTGGACTGCGTCATCATCAGGTCCTTATTACACTTCTTTAATATATAGACATGTATTCATGAGGATGAACCGTCTGGTTTTCAAGGGGGTCCCGACAGAAGCAACGTCTCACAGACAGACGTGAACAAAACAACAAAGCAAAGCATGAATATACAAATAAATAAATGTTGACCCATTGTCCCAGTCACTTCCACCTGGACCACTGCGGGGCGCTGCCCTTCATGAGTGAGATGGTGGGCTACGACGGACCCATCTATATGACCCACCCCACGAAGGCCATCTGCCCCATCCTGCTGGAGGACTTCAGGAAGATCACTGTGGACAAGAAGGGGGAGACCAACTTCTTCACGTCGCAGATGATCAAGGACTGCATGAAGAAAGTAGTTCCTCTCAACCTGCACCAGACCGTCCAGGTGAGACCAGATCACACACCTGAGGGTCTCCACAGATCAATATCACACACCTGAGGGTCTCCACAGATCAATATCACACACCTGAGGGTCTCCACAGATCAATATCACACACCTGAGGGTCTCCACAGATCAATATCACACACCTGAGGGTCTCCACAGATCAATATCACACACCTGAGGGTCTCCACAGATCAATATCACACACCTGAGGGTCTCCACAGATCAATATCACACACCTGAGGGTCTCCACAGATCAATGGCACACACCTGAGGGTCTCCACAGATCAATATCACACACCTGAGGGTCTCCACAGATCAATATCACACACCTGAGGGTCTCCACAGATCAATATCACACACCTGAGGGTCTCCACAGATCAATATCACACACCTGAGGGTCTCCACAGATCAATATCACACACCTGAGGGTCTCCACAGATCAATGGCACACACCTGAGGGTCTCCACAGATCAATATCACACACCTGAGGGTCTCCACAGATCAATGGCACACACCTGAGGGTCTCCACAGATCAATATCACACACCTGAGGGTCTCCACAGATCAATATCACACACCTGAGGGTCTCCACAGATCAATGGCACACACCTGAGGGTCTCCACAGATCAATATCACACACCTGAGGGTCTCCACAGATCAATATCACACACCTGAGGGTCTCCACAGATCAATATCACACACCTGAGGGTCTCCACAGATCAATATCACACACTTGAGGGTCTCCACAGATCAATATCACACACCTGAGGGTCTCCACAGATCAATATCACACACCTGAGGGTCTCCACAGATCAATGGCACACACCTGAGGGTCTCCACAGATCAATATCACACACCTGAGGGTCTCCATAGATCAATATCACACACCTGAGGGTCTCCACAGATCAATAATCACACACCTGAGGGTCTCCACAGATCAATGGCACACACCTGAGGGTCTCCACAGATCAATATCACACACCTGAGGGTCTCCATAGATCAATATCACACACCTGAGGGTCTCCACAGATCAATATCACACACCTGAGGGTCTCCACAGATCAATGGCACACACCTGAGGGTCTCCACAGATCAATATCACACACCTGAGGGTCTCCACAGATCAATATCACACACCTGAGGGTCTCCACAGATCAATGGCACACACCTGAGGGTCTCCACAGATCAATATCACACACCTGAGGGTCTCCACATATCAATATCACACACCTGAGGGTCTCCACAGATCAATGGCACACACCTGAGGGTCTCCACAGATCAATGGCACACACCTGAGGGTCTCCACAGATCAATATCACACACCTGAGGGTCTCCACAGATCATATCACACACCTGAGGGTCTCCACAGATCAATATCACACACCTGAGGGTCTCCACAGATCAATATCACACACCTGAGGGTCTCCACAGATCAATATCACACACCTGAGGGTCTCCACAGATCAATATCACACACCTGAGGGTCTCCACAGATCAATGGCACACACACCTGAGGGTCTCCACAGATCAATATCACACACCTGAGGGTCTCCACAGATCAATGGCACACACCTGAGGGTCTCCATAGATCAATATCACACACCTGAGGGTCTCCACAGATCAATATCACACACCCTGAGGGTCTCCACAGATCAATGGCACACACCTGAGGGTCTCCACAGATCAATATCACACACCTGAGGGTCTCCACAGATCAATATCACACACCTGAGGGTCTCCATAGATCAATGTAATTTGACTTGATGTCATGGTGCATACATAAGAAGAAAAAAAATAACATAACAAATATTAGAAATAATTAAAAGTATAGTAAAATATGAGGGAAAGAGTTCAGCCTCTCGTCCAACAAATAGGTGTGTGTGTGTGTGTGTGTGTGTGTGTGTGTGTGTGTGTGTGTGTGTGTGTGTGTGTGTGTGTGTGTGTGTGGTGTGTGTGTGTGGTGTGTGTGTGTGTGTGTGTGTGTGTGTTGTGTGTGTGTGTGTGTTGTGTGTGTGTGTGTGTGTGTGTGTGTGGTGTGTGTGTGTGTGTGTGTGTGTGTGTGTGTGTGTGTGTGTGTGTGTTTGTGTGTGTGTGTTGTGTGTTTGTGTGTGTGTGTGTGTGTAGGTGGACGATGAGCTGGAGATCAAGGCGTATTACGCGGGTCACGTCCTCGGAGCCGCCATGGTTCAGATCAAAGTGGGCTCTGAGTCCGTCGTCTACACCGTGAGTCTGAAGAACACCTCCATCACATGACCTACAGAAACACCTCCATCACATGACCTACAGAACACCTCCATCACATGACCTACTGAACACCTCCATCACATGACCTACTGAACACCTCCATCACATGACTTACAGAAACACCTCCATCACATGACCTACAGAAACACCTCCATCACATGACCTACAGAAACACCTCCATCACATGACCTACAGAAACACCTCCATCACATGACCTACAGAAACACCTCCATCACATGACCTACAGAAACACCTCCATCACATGACCTACAGAAACACCTCCATCACATGACCTACTAAACACCTCCATCACATGACCTACTGAAACACCTCCATCACATGACCTACAGAAACACCTCCATCACATGACCTACAGAAACACCTCCATCACATGA
Source organism: Gymnodraco acuticeps (assembly GCF_902827175.1). Taxonomy (NCBI): domain Eukaryota; kingdom Metazoa; phylum Chordata; class Actinopteri; order Perciformes; family Bathydraconidae; genus Gymnodraco; species Gymnodraco acuticeps. Next base: position 24,279 of record NW_022991996.1, on the reverse strand, counting down.
CCTACTGAAACACCTCCATCACATGACCTACTGAAACACCTCCATCACGTGACCTACAGAAACACCTCCATCACATGACCTACAGAACACCTCCATCACATGACCTACAGAAACACCTCCATCACATGACCTACAGAAACACCTCCATCACATGACCTACTGAAACACCTCCATCACATGACCTACTGAACACCTCCATCACATGACCTACTGAAACACCTCCATCACATGACCTACAGAAACACCTCCATCACATGACCTACTGAAACACCTCCATCACATGACCTACAGAAACACCTCCATCACATGACCTACTGAAACACCTCCATCACATGACCTACAGAAACACCTCCATCACATGACCTACAGAAACACCTCCATCACATGACCTACTGAAACACCTCCATCACATGACCTATAGAAACACCTCCATCACATGACCTACAGAACACCTCCATCACATGACCTACTAAACACCTCCATCACATGACCTACTGAACACCTCATCACATGACCTACTGAAACACCTCCATCACATGACCTACTGAAACACCTCCATCACATGACCTACTGAAACACCTCCATCACATGACCTACTGAAACACCTCCATCACATGACCTACAGAAACACCTCCATCACATGACCTACTGAAACACCTCCATCACATGACCTACTGAAACACCTCCATCACATGACCTACTGAAACACCTCCATCACATGACCTACAGAAACACCTCCATCACATGACCTACAGAAACACCTCCATCACATGACCTACTGAAACACCTATACATATATATATATTATATCAGCATCTCTGATAACTTCTTCTCTCTGTTTCAGGGCGACTACAACATGACTCCTGACCGACACCTGGGGTGAGTCTGCTGCCATTATACTTCATCTTCATCATCACCCTCCTCCTCTTTCTCACTCTGTGTGTGTGTGTGTGTGTGTGTATGTGTGTGTGTGTGTGTGTGTGTGTGTGTGTGTGTGTGTGTGTGTGTGTGTGTGTGTGTGTGTGTGTGTGTGTGTGTGTGTGTGTGTGTGTGTGTGTGTGTGTGTGTGTGTGTGTGTGTGTGTGTGTGTGTGTGTGTGTGTGTGTGTGTGTGTGTGTGTGTGTGTGTGTGTGTGTGTGTGTGTGTGTGTGTGTGTGTGTGTGTGTGTGTGTGTGTGTGTGTGTGTGTGTGTGTGTGTGTGTGTGTGTGCAGTGCTGCGTGGATAGATAAGTGTCGTCCTGACGTCCTGATCTCAGAGTCGACGTACGCCACGACCATAAGAGACTCGAAGCGCTGCAGAGAGAGAGACTTTCTGAAGAAAGTGCACGAGAGCATCGAGAGGGGGGGCAAGGTACATATAAACATCATATATATACATAATATATGAGATTATTATTATTATAAACTGTGTGTGTGTGTGTGTGTGTGTGTGTGTGTGTGTGTGTGTGTGTGTGTGTGTGTGTGTGTGTGTGTGTGTGTGTGTGTGTGTGTGTGTGTGTGTGTGTGTGTGTGTGTGTGTGTGTGTGTGTGTGTGTGTGTGTGTGTGTGTGTGTGTGTGTGTGTGTGTGTGTGTGTGTGTGTGTGTGTGTGTGTGTGTGTGTGTGTGCAGGTCCTGATCCCGGTGTTTGCTCTGGGTCGAGCTCAGGAGCTCTGCATCCTGCTGGAGACCTTCTGGTAAAACTGACCCTTTATTATTACTAAACTCTCAGGATATGGTCTTCTGTTCTCCCCTGATCTGAATCATAAAGACACCTCGATGAACTGTAGTTTATAAAAACATCCCATAATAACTCTCACCAACTGATGTAATACCAGTTCTCTCCACAGGGAGAGGATGACCCTGAAAGTGTGATGGTGTAATACCAGTTCTCTCCACAGGGAGAGGATGACCCTGAAAGTATGATGGTGTAATACCAGTTCTCTCCACAGGGAGAGGATGACCCTGAAAGTATGATGGTGTAATACCAGTTCTCTCCACAGGGAGAGGATGAACCTGAACGTATGATGGTGTAATACCAGTTCTCTCCACAGGGAGAGGATGAACCTGAACGTATGATGGTGTAATACCAGTTCTCTCCACAGGGAGAGGATGACCCTGAAAGTATGATGGTGTAATACCAGTTCTCTCCACAGGGAGAGGATGACCCTGAAAGTATGATGGTGTAATACCAGTTCTCTCCACAGGGAGAGGATGACCCTGAAAGTATGATGGTGTAATACCAGTTCTCTCCACAGGGAGAGGATGACCCTGAAAGTGTGATGGTGTAATACCAGTTCTCTCCACAGGGAGAGGATGACCCTGAAAGTGTGATGGTGTAATACCAGTTCTCTCCACAGGGAGAGGATGAACCTGAAAGTGTGATGGTGTAATACCAGTTCTCTCCACAGGGAGAGGATGACCCTGAAAGTATGATGGTGTAATACCAGTTCTCTCCACAGGGAGAGGATGACCCTGAAAGTATGATGGTGTAATACCAGTTCTCTCCACAGGGAGAGGATGACCCTGAAAGTATGATGGTGTAATACCAGTTCTCTCCACAGGGAGAGGATGACCCTGAAAGTATGATGGTGTAATACCAGTTCTCTCCACAGGGAGAGGATGAACCTGAACGTATGATGGTGTAATACCAGTTCTCTCCACAGGGAGAGGATGAACCTGAACGTATGATGGTGTAATACCAGTTCTCTCCACAGGGAGAGGATGACCCTGAAAGTATGATGGTGTAATACCAGTTCTCTCCACAGGGAGAGGATGACCCTGAAAGTATGATGGTGTAATACCAGTTCTCTCCACAGGGAGAGGATGACCCTGAAAGTATGATGGTGTAATACCAGTTCTCTCCACAGGGAGAGGATGATCCTGAAAGTATGATGGTGTAATACTAGTTCTCTCCACAGGGAGAGGATGATCCTGAAAGTATGATGGTGTAATACCAGTTCTCTCCACAGGGAGAGGATGAACCTGAAAGTGTGATGGTGTAATACCAGTTCTCTCCACAGGGAGAGGATGAACCTGAAAGTATGATGGTGTAATACTAGTTCTCTCCACAGGGAGAGGATGATCCTGAAAGTATGATGGTGTAATACCAGTTCTCTCCACAGGGAGAGGATGACCCTGAAAGTATGATGGTGTAATACCAGTTCTCTCCACAGGGAGAGGATGACCCTGAAAGTATGATGGTGTAATACCAGTTCTCTCCACAGGGAGAGGATGATCCTGAAAGTATGATGGTGTAATACTAGTTCTCTCCACAGGGAGAGGATGACCCTGAAAGTGTGATGGTGTAATACCAGTTCTCTCCACAGGGAGAGGATGACCCTGAAAGTATGATGGTGTAATACCAGTTCTCTCCACAGGGAGAGGATGAACCTGAAAGTGTGATGGTGTAATACCAGTTCTCTCCACAGGGAGAGGATGACCCTGAAAGTATGATGGTGTAATACCAGTTCTCTCCACAGGGAGAGGATGACCCTGAAAGTTTGATGGTGTAATACCAGTTCTCTCCACAGGGAGAGGATGACCTTGAAAGTATGATGGTGTAATACCAGTTCTCTCCACAGGGAGAGGATGACCTTGAAAGTATGATGGTGTAATACCAGTTCTCTCCACAGGGAGAGGATGACCTTGAAAGTATGATGGTGTAATACTAGTTCTCTCCACAGGGAGAGGATGATCCTGAAAGTATGATGGTGTAATACCAGTTCTCTCCACAGGGAGAGGATGAACCTGAAAGTGTGATGGTGTAATACCAGTTCTCTCCACAGGGAGAGGATGACCCTGAAAGTATGATGGTGTAATACCAGTTCTCTCCACAGGGAGAGGATGAACCTGAAAGTGTGATGGTGTAATACCAGTTCTCTCCACAGGGAGAGGATGACCCTGAAAGTGTGATGGTGTAATACCAGTTCTCTCCACAGGGAGAGGATGAACCTGAAAGTATGATGGTGTAATACCAGTTCTCTCCACAGGGAGAGGATGACCCTGAAAGTATGATGGTGTAATACCAGTTCTCTCCACAGGGAGAGGATGACCCTGAAAGTATGATGGTGTAATACCAGTTCTCTCCACAGGGAGAGGATGAACCTGAAGGCTCCCATCTATTTCTCCACCGGTCTGACGGAGAAGGCCAATCATTACTACAAGCTGTTCATCACCTGGACCAATCAGAAGATCCGGAAGACCTTCGTCCAGAGGAACATGTTCGAGTTCAAACACATCAAAGCCTTCGACCGTTCCTACGCCGACAACCCCGGACCTATGGTACTGTATATATATATA